>NC_059259.1:2383763-2395694 GCF_017591435.1 Portunus trituberculatus
TTCTGGCCGCTGGACCTCCGGTGCCAGTCTTCGCTGCTCCGATGTTGATTTTGCATCCACCATCTTCCAGATTCAGTCCCTTATGTGTCAATATTGCGGGACTCGCGTTTGCAGGCGTATGTCACTCGACCTAGTCTCCCTAAACCTTTTGGCTTTCGAGTCGCCTCTCACATGGCGGATTTGTCTATCGCCCCCAGTACTGTCTACTCTTTCCGACTCCCTCGAGTTGGTTATTGGCAGCTTCCCGTTGTCTCGTTATGCCCTCCTGCCATGAATGGCATAGCTCTGTCCCACACATGATTTCTAGAACACTATTTTACCCATTCTGATGACATCCCTGTTTTTACTGATGGCTCCAAATCTGATGCAGGTGTTGGGTTTAGTGTGGTTTTTCCCTCCTTCTAGATCGCGTTGCCAAAGTGGCGACAAGTCGCGCTCCATCCCTGCCCCTGTCCCGTTTCGAGATGTATTCCAGTGTATTCGTCTGGCGATTGTTGCAAGATGGCATAGGAGGTGGCAAACAGACACAGATTGTATTAGCGCAGTTAAGAATAGGTCACACGTATCTTACACAAAGATATTTGTTGACCACGGACCCTGGTGCCTGGTGCCGCTTATCGTGTGGCACCTGCTGGTCTAGTGTATGATAAACAGACTACATGTTAACGCACAGTATGTTACCCTATTTACTGTGGCTGTGTATTACTCCGCTACCCAGGCATCTCAGTCGTTCCCAACACAACTTAGGGAAGAGACTCACGCTTCGCCAGGCATCCCGCTTGCCTTTGTCTGACTGCCTGTCCTGTCCTGTAGTGCTGTGACCCATTACTGTGGTCCCTGCACAGCCAGTCCTATTTCTACACTGTCAGACTCCAGTTGTCCAGACGTTCATCACGGGCGCTCGCCACCAAGTTTCATCACTACCAAGCCTCACCCCGGCTGACTGGCTACCAAGCCTCATCACGTCCACTAGACTACCAAGCCTCCAAGCTTCAGTAAACCTGTAATTTACAAATAAACACCAGGTGCAAACCCAAGTGTTTTTTCTCCAAACGCACCAGGACAAGTGCGCTAGTTTTATTGACTTACGACACCGCTACCTCTACCGGTGTCGCGGTAGAGATAGCGGTGTCTATTATCTCTCTAAGGTCCTTGGACCAGCACGTCTGTCCTCTGGCCATGATATTTTTAAGTTTTTGGAAGAAGCTGGTCTCCCAAATTTGTGAATTTTATTTTATTTTATTTTATTATATATTCAATGTTTTATTTAGTTTTATTGTATTTTTAGTATTTTTAGTTACTTTTAATTATATTGTTTTGAATTGGTTTTAGTTAGTTTTTTATAAACTATATTGTTTTAATTAACATATTGTGGCGGCGCCATATGACCTTCGCTGTTAAAATTAAAATCCAAATCCAAATCCACTAGCTTGTATATTTATTTACATACTGCCATTGCTGGTGCCACGTCTTGCAACGGTGCTGTAGCAGCTCACCCGGGGACCGGATCCAAGAAGCAGGTTGTTGTCTATGTTAGTATGAAGAACCTCCATACCAGCCTCCCTCTCGCATAGCTACCATCGTCATATGGCATCCACAAAGATTCATTGCAGTTGGGAGGTGGAGGTTGGTAGCCCGCCTAAGAGTGTTGCCAGGCTGATACGTCACTACTGTGTCATCACGAGGACAGGCAACCAATCATAAGGCAGCTTTATGGTATCCATGCTACAGGGCTGAGGAAATCATATGGCATTGTTCACAAACACTGATACAGCATCACGTGCCCACAGCTAATACTCAACACAGGGAGGTGGGGGCGTAGTGGATAAGTTGGTGAGCGTGGGATCGGGCAGACGTCCACGCGTAGGTTCGAAACCCACCACATACCGCTTGAAACTATACCATTTGTTGAGTGGTTTAAAGTCACCTACATGTCACCATGATACCCAGGTTCTAGGTGGTTACACAGAAGATGTGCTTGGGTGGTGATATGGGCCCTAATATGGGTACCACTATAAATAGAATTGCCTGCGCCACTAATTGGTGGAAATTGAACAGTGCTTTCCACACACTCTTCAAGTGTGCCTACAGGTGCTATAGGCTGTAACATTAAAAAAAAAAAAAAAAATCAGCAGCCCTCACAGTGCTTTCATTATGGCTAGTGTACCCCATAATAAAACATGGACACAAGGTTTCGCCGATATTGAGGATTTAACATTGGTAGAGGAGTTGTAGTGTCTGGGTGTGCTTTCAGGCAGGTGGCTGCCTGCATTGCCGGCTCCGCCGGCATTGACGAAACACTCCTGCCACTCCTTCAGGACTGCCTGAAGGACATACACCTGCGGGTAAGTATCGGTTGTCGGGAATCTGAGGTGCAGCCCATACAAACAGGTGTTCCTCAGGGAAGCTGTCTCAGCCCTCTGCTTTGTAACATTTATATAAATGACTTGCTGCACCTCATCATCCCTATTATAAAGGCGTACGAAGACGACCTCACTCAGACCCAGAGCCACAAACCAGGGGAGACGTTTGCTGTCGCGGCTCAGCTCAACACGAACTTGAGACGCATTATCGTCTGGGGCCACATGTTGCAGGTGAAGTATGCACCACGCAAGACCCAACTGCTCCACATCACCAGGTCAAGTGTACCCCTGAGCCTCAGTTTCAATGGGAGGACGCTTGCACCGCAGGATGAGGCGGAGGTATTGTGGGGTCACCTGTGACTACAGGCTGACCTTCAAATCCCCACATTGAGCGACTTGCCAGAGAAGCCTCGGGGAAGCTGGCATCTCTGAGGAGGATGTCGTGGCTCCTCGATAACAGAGGTATGGAAGTTCTTTATAAAGCACAAATTGGCTCCTCCATGGAGCATGTGTGCCTTGCCTGGGGGTCGCTGCCAGGAAGCACCTTCTCATAGACAAAGTACAGGAGCGGGTTGTGCGGCTGATCAAGGACCAGGAGCCACGACTACAATCGCTCCAACATTGTCGGGATGTGGCGGGACTCACCGTAATGTTTGAAGTGCAAGTGAAGTGAGTGAATCACTTACAAGCGCTAAGGCAGCCACAGCGGCGGCCCCTTGTGGCCACGAGGGCTGTCGCTCAGACACCGGGAGCGGGATCCAAGAAACTTTAACAACGTCGGAGCAACCACCATTAGCGAAATGGCATCCATGAATGCTTGGAGGGGCGGTAACGAGGTTGCTATCAGGTTTCTGAGAACACCACCACCTCAAGGTGGTGTTACTGTGTTATATATACATTTATTTTCACAAAAACACTTCTATTAGCTTTTTACAAATCTTGCCCCAAATCTTGTTTTGTAATGCACAAAGTGAAATCTTACATGGAATACCAAAAATAAAACAGAGACGAGATCGGCCACAGACCTCGGCGACTCGGCCGCTTCTTCTTCTTGTGATCCTTTTAGCTTTTGTGTTACTTTCACCATGATATTAATGTTTCCAGTCCTCTATTGTCTGCTATAACGGATACCATTTCCTTTTATTCATATACGATGATGATGCCATGAGGGTTACCTTGACTTCCTGACACTGAGTGATAGTGAATTATTACTGAAGTACCGCTTTGTTAGAGTATGAATTGTATATAATGATTTTTCCCTTGTTGATACACAGCCGTGAGAAGCGGGGCTGATTTTAGCAAGAAGCTCCTATAAGTACACATTCCTTTTTATGTCCCATGCATGCACTTCCAAGGAGATCATGCTGAAGTCAGTGTCCGTTTCCACAGGTTCAGTGTATGAATCTCTGGTTGCTGGATTATATATATGAAATTATAATAGCATAGACATACCTTTAGTACTAACATATATTTTATTTCTTTCATTTATGATCAAGTAATACTTTAACTGTTGTAACCAATAAATTTTTAATTGTTCTTAAATGTATTAGTCGGTCACTGGTGTCAATGAGTTTTTGCTGACGAAGATGGACAGGACTAGCTATGGGCAGTTGGAGACTGGCGATCGCGCGAGCTGGCTTGCCAGGGAGCTGTGAACCCGTGTGTGTACTGACTATCTCAGTGTAGTGTAAATAACTGTATTGTTAACATAGTGAAAAACCAATCTATGTTTATGTTAATACCCATGAGAAAACTTTGTGAGAGAGTTTCTGAATGCATGACACTTGAACCTCATGACAGCTCATTTACAAACCTAACATTGACTACAACAGCTTCCCTCGGCATGAACTACTTGCTTTGAACTTCATCTGGGAGAGGACGACTCAGTGACTCAGTCGGGCATGAAATTCTCACTCATACACAGATTTTGTTTCACACTGATTTTATGTATACCAAAGCAAACTATTGTTACATAAATGGAGGGGTTTTCATCGCTGCCAATACCAAGCCATTCTAACCCATCCTAATATTAACGTTTCCATATCTCAGCAGTGTAAAACAAAGAAATAAAACATATTCCAGCTGTCAGTTCAATAAATAGAATAATATCCATACAAAACATACTGTACATATAAGTCATTAATGCTAAAAAAAAAAAAAAAGGCGAACAGTAAGATTTTCTCTTATTTACTCAAAGCATTGTCCAAAACATTAAATAAATTCTACATGCAATTTAGTCAAGATGAAAGAATAAGCAAACAGTTCACTGTGTTTGCTACCATAGACAAATATTCAAACAATGTTTCTCTTTTATTGTCTTGATTTCGGTTTACCGCCTGCCTGAAATCACACTCCTACACTACACCTCCTCTATCAATGTTAAAACCTCAATGTCGGCGACTCCTTGTTTCCTTGTTTTATTATGGGGTTCAGTAGCCATGTTGAAAGCACTGTGAGGACTGCTGACTGTGTTAAGTAGTAGCTGTGGGCACGTGACGCTGTATCAGTGTTTGTGAACAATGGCATATGATTTCCTCAGCCGAGTAGCAGGGATAACATAAAGTGGGAGGTTGGTATGGAGGTTGCTCGTACCAACATAAACAACAACCTGCTTCTTAGATTGGCCCTGAGCCACTCGGGCAGAGTTGTCAACTCAGAATTTGAAAGGGTGCTGTATCCATTTCTAAAAGGCGCTAAAAAAAAAAAAAACGCTGAATTTCGTAAAGATCTGTAGTATCCCTAATAATGGTCCTGTCACCTAACATTTAATGCTGAAATATATGTAGCGTCACTCGTCTCTCTTTATCCATCCCTGAACCCCCAGATGGGAACCGCCTTGTCGTGGTGGGGGCTTGCGTGCCCTGTGACCTGGCGAGCTAGGCTAGAGGGGCTTAGGCCCTGCTCTGCCCTTTCGAGGGGGAGAGGGCTACCCATGCTAGTACGGTCGCCAGTGAGGGGCCAGACTAAATGGTTCCTACGTAGGCTGCCAGTGGACCAGCGGAGCCACCCGCTGGAGGGATCGCCCAATAGGGGCTGTCCTGTGCTGGATGGTTGGGTGTCCAGGCTGGGATGCTTTGGGAGGGGGGTCTCAGCTCTGTCGTGGACAAACATTCGTATCATGTGGGGCCTTTTTAAAACGACTGGTCCGCATGGGGACGAGGTACCCGTCCACGGCAGCCAGCGCTCCTCCCATTGTAGTCCCAGTAGGTGGTTTCCTTGCCCTGGAGCCAATTTTTGTGTAGCTGTTTTTATGGGAAAACACAAAAAACATTCAGGTTCTCGTGAGGTGGCTGACCTGGCCCACGAGACGTCATCTTCAGGTCTGAGTAAGGAGGAGGATTCCCCTCCACAAGGGCCTCCCACAGCAGTCTCCTGTTCTGGAAGTTCTTCTGAGGGATGCATTTCTGCTGCATATGACTCTCTTGTAATGGTAAATGTTAATCCATCATTTTCCTATCATGCCTTGCACTCACTTCTCAAGGCGTATGGTACGGTTGTTCGCATTCGACTGGTTTATGATAAGGACTTTCCTTCTAACCGCTGCTATGTAACGTTTATGTCATGTGATGAAGCTCGTTTAGCTTATGAACATGTAGCATCTCTGCCCCTCGCCGGCCATGGCTTTAAAACTGAATTTCTCCAGTCACGTAATATTTCAGACAGTGACATGGATTACATCCCAAATGTTTTTGAAAACTATTTAGAGAATTCAGTTCCAGCAGTCCGCCAGATCCCACCTCCACGTTGGTTTGTGGCGTACTATAGAAATGGGCGTGGAATTTCATCCATGCCTCCCGGTACCTGTCCAAAGAAATCGGCACGATTCCTGAGGGGAATCTGAAAAAGTATGGGAAGGGGGTGCTTGTGCGAGCAAAAGATCTTACGCAAGCTAGGATGTTGCAACATCTCCCATGCCCTTCTGACAGCATGTTTGAGACTGTTAAGGCTCATCCCACCTTTAACTATAGCAAAGGTTGTGTTTATAGCCAAGACCTCTATGAATTCCCAGAAGAGGAAATACTAGCAATGTGCCCTAGCTCAGTACAAAAGGTGACTTGTAAGATGAGGAACTCCTCCAACATGGTCCTTCTCACCTTTTTGGGTCCACCCTTCCTGACCGTGTTAATATCGGTCTTATCAACCTTAGGGTGAGGCGCTTTGTTTCTCGCCCTCGTCAGTGCTTTTCATGCTCGTGTAAGGAAGCTTCCCGATGTGGTAATTGCTCTGCACTCAACTCGCATTCAGAGGAGCATTGCAATGGTGCAGCTTATTGTTTTCATTGTCGTGATGCTCACCAGGTACGTTCCAGGCAATGCCCCAGGTATCGCCTGGAGCAGGACATTCTACAGCTTGCCAATAGTCAGTTTATCAGCCTCGGTAGCGCCCGCCGTGAACTCCTGTACCGCCAGAAGGATGGTACTGGTGCGACATCCTATGCTTCATTGGCCGCTCGCTCTTCGGCTGAGTCTGCCGGTCCGAAGACAACTCCTCCTGCTACCTCTCGCTCTGTTGGGGCGGGTGGTCCTGTTTATCTGGCTAACAGGTTTGCCATTTTGGCTGATGACTCGGTTGAGTCATCTCTTAGAAGTGACGAGAAAAATACGGACTTGACCAAAGTCACCCATGTAGTAGATGTCCATTTGCCACCTGTATCTCCTAAGCCTTTCAAGGGTCTAACTAAGCGGCACCGCGGCTCTGCGGAGTCGTTAGATTTAGCTCAGCATAAGCAGTCTAAGTTTTCTCCCGGTGCTTATAATCGTGAGTCCTCCAGGGACCGCTCTGCTAGGGTAGCTCCAGTAGTTTCTGTCCAGCCTTCTGTGACGCCCTCCGTCTCAGATCGGGCTTCTTATGATGAGGACGGTCTGAGCATGGAGACGTCCGATGATATTGTCACAGCCGTCCCTCGTGGACCAACTGTATCGGAAAGTGCAGTCCTGCCTGATCCTCGTCCTCCGAGGACCAGTAAAAGTGATGATAGTTCGCATCACCCACCGATAAGCCGAAAGGCTGAGGTCCAACGACCCGGCACATCTCAACTCCCGGTGTCTTCTCGTCGTTTGATTATTTCTAGTCAGGTCAGTCACGGGCAGCCTCAAAAGGCTCGCTCGTCCACTGCACCCAAATAGTCGTCTTCAAGCTTCTACAATGGAACTGTAGAGGCCTTCGCGCCTCGTGGGGGGAACTCCGAGCTTTGCTGTCGGAGTTCTCTCCAGCCTGTGTAGCTCTACAAGAGACTATGATAGGTGATAGTACTTATTCTAGTCCTCCTGGCTATCGTGCCTTTTTAACACTCCTTTCCTGACCAGGGCCACCACGGTGGCACAGCTATTCTAGTCCGTCAGGATATACCTGTTATCCCGGTACAACTTAACTCTCCCTTCAGGTGGTTGCTGTTAAGGTCTTTATGGGACGACTGTACACCATCTGCAGTTTATATCTCCTCCTCGGCTTCCTGTCTCCAGGGGTGAGCTTGACGGCCTGGTGCGTCAGCTGACTCCGCCTTTTCTTTTGTTGGGAGATTTTAACGGCCGTCACCCATTGTGGGATGAAGGTGCTAGTAATCCTCGTGGGGTTTTAATCGGTTCTTTTATTGAGGATGAGGGATTGGAGATTTTAAATTCTGGGGATGTTACACATTTCCACAGTCCTACTGGGACTTTTACAGCTATCGATCTTTCTCTTTGTACATCTAATTCTTTCCTTGATTTTAATTGGCGAGTCCTACCGGATTTACACGGTAGTGACCACTTTCCGATTTTATTGCAATCTGTGAAATCTGAGCCACAGTCCCGGCCACCACGCTGGGTTTTAGACAAGGCAGATTGGCGTCGATTCACAGACCTTAGCTCTTTTATCCGTCCGCTGGCTGACTTTTCTACTTGTGCTGAGGCTGTTGATTATTTTACCGATTTTTTATTTCTTTAGCCCTTCAGACAATCCCTAGGACGTCAGGTCGCTTTACTAAGCGTCCCGTTCCTTGGTGGAACGCAGCATGCACTGCAGCGGTAAAAGAGAAACGGGCAGCTTTCTCTCGTCTCCGGCGACATCGTGGGGACCCGCAGTGCCTGGAAGCTTTTCGGCGCTGCCGAGCTCGGGCCCGCCGCGTTTTGAAAGAGGCACAAAGAGCCTCGTGGAAAGCCTATGTCTCTTCCATAAACGTCCGCACCCTCTTACGGATGTCTTCAACAAAGTCCGCCGAATTGCTGGGAAGTATTCTGCTCCTTCCCCACCAATTTTGTTGTCTGCTGGGCGAACGGTGGCAGACCCTAGGAATGTCGCCGACCTCTTCGCGGAGCACTTTGCCAGTGTTTCCCAGAGGCATCCTGCAGCTCCGGGCGCACGTCACCGCCAGAGAATGGAATCTCTCGGCATAAACTTTTCTTCCGCTGGAGGGGAGTCTTATAATGTCCCTTTCTCTGCTTCCGAGTTGCGGACTGCTTTGTCCCAGTGTCACGACTCTTCTCCTGGGCCAGATGATATACCTTATGCCTTCTTGCGCCACATGTCTGACACTGCTTTTAACTTTCTTTTAAATCTTTATAATATGATTTGGCATACCGGTGACTTTCCATCTTCTTGGGCTGTGGCAGTGGTTCTCCCATTTCCGAAGCCTGGGAAAGATAATCTCCAGGCTACGAACTACCGTCCTATATCTTTAACGTCCTGTATTTGCAAAGTGTTAGAAAAGATGGTAAATATAAGACTCATGTGGTATTTGGAGAGGGGGAAGTACTTGTCACCGGTACAGTACGGCTTCCGAAAGATGAGGTCTACTACTGATGCTCTTTTATCCCTAGAGTCTTCCATTTGTGAGGCCTTCGCTAATCACCACCATCAAGTAACAGTCTTTTTTGACCTGGAGAAGGCCTACGACACGGCTTGGTGTCATGGCATTTTACAGTCTTTGTTTAATTTTGGCCTTCGTGGCCACCTTCCTATTTTTATCCAGCAGTTTTTATCCAGACGTTTTTACGGGTTCGAGTTGGGAGTGTTCTCTCGATGCTACAGCTTTAAATGACGGTGTCCCACAGGAAGTATTCTTAGTGTTACGCTATTCGCAGTTGCAATAAATGGTGTTATAGATACTCTACCGGATGGCATTCACAGTTCTTTATATGTGGACGACTTGTGCATCTCTTTGCTGCTTCTAGGATGTCACTGATTGAGCGCAAGCTCCAACTGGCGATCAATAGGGTGTCCAGTTGGGCCAACATGAACGGTTTTCGATTCTCCACCTCGAAGACCGTAGCCATGCATTTTGTCGCAACCGTGGTGTCCATCCAGACCCGGATTTATACCTCGCCAATAGACGCCTCTCATGCGTGGAGGCGACTCGATATCTTGGCCTTTTATTTGACAACCGTCTCACCTGGGTTCCCCATTTCTGCTCTCTTAAGGCGTCTTGTCGGCAGGCACTATCCCTTCTTCGGGTTTTAAGTCATACCTCTTGGGGTGCGGACAGGGACACGTTGCTGTTGCTTCACCGTACACTCATACTTCCGAAGCTGGAATACGGCTGTGAGATCTACTCATCCGCAACAGATGCACGACTACGCTCGCTTGACCCCGTGCATCATGCTGGGGTCCGCTTGGCTACGGGTGCATTTCGGACATCTCCAATACCTAGCCTTCTAGTGGATGCTGGTTTCTGGCCGCTCGACCTCCGGCGCCAGTCTTCGATGCTCCGGTGTTGGTTTCGCACCCACCGTCTGCCTGATTTTGTCCCCTGTGTGTCAATGTTGCGGGACTCGCGCTCGCAGGCGTATGTCACTCGACCGAGTAGGACATGCGAAGGAATCCAGTAGGTGCCGACAAAATATATCAGATCGTGGTGTTTCAGACTTTATTGGAGCAGGGATGCAAATCTTATTTCACAGCCTTAATAACGAGAGATTATTTGAGCCTCCAAATGTTGTACCTTCTGTGCTGCTATTTTATTTTTGCATCCCTGTAGAGAAAGTTCATAGAGTTTTTCTGTTTTGTAGAGTCATATACATAAAAGGTAGTCTCCAGAACATGATCATTTATAGATAAGCTGGCCTATGTGGTAGTGATAGAAGAGCTAATGGGTATGTATTTGGAGAATCGTTATTCCAAGGATTTATCCTGCGCTGTGCGGAAAAACTGTTTGGGAATTCATTAGTGAGGTTAGTCATTTACTCTGTGTCACGGTTAACTTGAATCTCTCTCTCTCTCTCTCTCTCTCTCTTGTTCATTGAATGATAGGACTCAGAGAACTGAGCTGAGTCAGTCTGAAATAGTGTCCAAATTTCCTCATTCATTTCTAGGTCTTGAATAAGATGTTATTCACCACATTCGAGTCGTTTTAAATTCATATTTGCTTCATATTCCGATTTTTTTCCTCTTATTATTCAAGGCTAAAGATAACAATAATTCTTCTTCCACCACCTTCACGTCAGGGTACGCACTACTCGGGATCCCAGAACTTTCCTCTGAGTATTACTATAATTTAACGATATGAATAATTTTATGCTACTTTTGAAAATTAATGGAAGCCTATACTCAAAAGGAGAATAAAGAGACAGCCATGTTATATTAATCTAGATTAGATCAGAGATAGAATGAGCCTGAGTAGGTTTAGGTAGGTTTTAGGAAAAGAGGCACGGTTGCATTCATAAGTGGTCCCGTCTCTGCTTTTACCACCATCATGAACTGTAACCAGCTCAGGTTTAAAAAATGAATAACTGCGTAATGAGAATTGCGACGCGTTGGTGAGTGATCGGCATCTCACTCCTCTCACATGACGCGATTCATCATGGTGACAAAGCAGAACCACTCATAAATGACAATGCAGATGTAAACTGAAGTTTGGGGTTTGGGAGCACATGTTGTGAAACTATTACTGGGCTAGATACCATTATCACTAACAAAATGCTTACACACATACACACAGACACACACACGATGAGGAAAAAGGGCAAGCCTCTTGATTGTAACCCCTGTTCACCCAGCAGCAAGTAGGTATAGGATGTAATTCGAGGGATTGTGGCCTCGCTTTCCCGATATGTGGGTGTAGTTTCAGTTCTACCCGAAGATCGGCCTATGGGCTCTGAACCAGCTTGTTCTGTAATGGGAAACCTGGCTGGGTGCAGCAGGTTACCATGAATACACACACACCGCGTAGTGTAGTGGTTACCACCAGGGGTCCAGGGGTGTGGAGTCGGAGTTGAGTCGGAGTCGGTAAAACTATGAGCGACTGCGACCCTTTACGTGATAAATTTTCGAGTAAAGATTCCACCATGGAGATTCCTACAAATTGGTGGTTAGCACGCTCGACTCACAATCGAAAGGGCCGGGTTCGAGTCCCGGCGTGGCGAGGCAAATGGGCAAACCTCTTAATGTGTGGCCCCTGTTCACCTAGCAGTAAATAGGTACAGGATGTAACTCGAGGGGTTGTGGCCTGCTTTCCCGGTGTGTGGAGTGTGTTGTGGTCTCAGTCCCATCCGAAGATCGGTCTATGAGCTCTGAGCTCGCTCCGGAATGGGAAAGACTGGCTGGGTGACCAGTAGGCGACCGTGGTGATTTACACACACACACACACACACAC
>NC_059259.1:2396194-2426194 GCF_017591435.1 Portunus trituberculatus
ACGATGTCGCTGTCAAATATCGTGCAGAGTCCACTTTGAGCAAGTATTCTTGCATCGTGAACCAATCCCGGCCACTTTGCAACCACATCAATAATGTGGTATCAAGCATCAAACACAAACTGCACGTTGATGCTGTGGTATTTCTTCCTGTTGACAAACTCTACCTTATACTCTCTAGGAGCCACAATCATCACGTGCGTCCCATCAATGGCACCAATCTTTCCTATAGCGAGGTACCGCAGTGAAGATAACTTGCATCTCAGGGAGAGAGGCCTTGTTCCTTGCAGTTGGTCTCTTCAGCCTTTCCCGCACCAAATTTGTCACGAGAATGATACCAGTAGGATCCTGCCAATACCTCTTCATCAGCTCACGGTCATCTACCTCATTCAGGACGTCCTCTCACGAAACGACCGTCTCTGTCGCAGGTGGTGGCGGTGTGGTCCCTCTCGGGCGGCCATGTTTACTTTTAGGATGAAATCTTAGGAGCACGTCTTACTGCTAAAACACCTCGGGAGGTGTTTTAGCAGTAAGACGCATCCTTAGGGCTTAGGATGCCATCTTAAGGATTTAAGACTCGAATTCCGCCATTTTTGTGATTTAGGACGACTTACCGTTAGGACGTCATCTTAGTGTTTATTAAGTACGGGCCCTGGTTTCTGCGAGGACTTTGGAGTTTCAGCTGTTACTAACTTTGGGCAATTGAACTTAAAATGCCCTTTTCCTCGGCAGTGATAGCAAGTAGTAATCATACTTGGGAGTTCTAGGGGCCGCCTATCCCGCCGTCCCATCCTTCGCAGAAGAAGGAGGGGTGGGGGCCTGGGGCTTTCCAAAACCCATCTTACTGCCGAATCCAGTATATCGCCTAAAGGGGCCTGGAGAGCCCGAGGAAGAACTGCCACCACTCCCTGGGCCTCCACTAGAACCACCTTCCTTACGACTCCAACTCCCAGGCTGCTGCACAGAACGGTGGGCCAACACATAATCATCAGCCCATGTAGCAGCCTCCTTCAAAGTCCTAAACCTCTTCTCCCTCAACAGAGGTACCAGCTCCTTATCAGCAATATCAATGAACTCAGGGCCGTTTCTAGGCACAGGCGACAAAGGCGGTCGCCTGGGGCGCCATTTGCTGGGGGGGGGCGCCAAATTGGCATCCAAAATTAATATTGTTACGCGGGGTACGATAATGTGCTGTAGGCGGAGAGGCGGAGCTGGGCGAGCGGGAACGGCGAGTTGAAGGCGGGGGATTGTTTTGGTTTTGCCCTGGGACGCTGGTGGTAATTCCTGCACTCTGGTGTCTTCCTACTGTCTTGGGCTCGCCTGGAGGGCTGCGCCTAGCCTGTGGGAGACTGTAGCTCAGTGGAGAGCTGTGGATCTGACGGGGAAGTGCCTACAGTACGGACAGTGTGAGAGTGCTGGAGGGAGTGACGGCGGAGCTGGCTGGCTGACGCGGACACGTACTGCCGGTTACCTGAGTGCCTCTACTCACCTGGCCCTTCCCCCCCACATACACCCCCACGCTAACGGACCGGGCAGTCCGCTGGCATATCTTGCTCCTGGGAGGAGCCTGGACGAGGTGCAGGAAGTTTGTCCTTGCCTCTTCCTCCGACCCGCGGTTTCTTCCACTGCCATGAACTGTGTGTGAGCTGTGCCACCCTTTTGTGTTTGTAAATAAAGGAGGTGAAGTTAGTGAAGCCTGCCTTTTAGTAGACCACCCCTCCCCTCTCCCCTGCCTGCAAGTGTCTTGTCCTCCAGCCTCAGTGTGTCATTATCTGTACAACAAATCAATCTGCTACAGGCCCCGCACTTCGTTAATCCAACTCAGCTGTCAAGCATTTAAGCTTTTATCCATCATGAAGAGGCAGTTCAAGCTGTCAGGTGCAGCAAACAAGAAAAGAAAAAAGGAGGAAGAGGAAAAACGAGTCCAAAGTAGAGGTATGTGTGCAGCTGTGTTTGTGTGCATTAGCCTAGCCTATATTATTATTATTATTATTATTATTATTATTATTATTATTATTATTATTATTATTATTATTATTATTTTAAATCATAAGTTCTGGATTACTCTAATATCGACTTTTGTGCTACCTATATTAGTTAATATTGGCATTTGCCAGGGTCTTCAGAGGACCTATCGTGAGTCCTCTGAAATTAAACATTTCTATGGGTCTCTCTATCATTTGGGGTGGGTTAACCCCCCGACCCCACCTTATTTCGAATACTGCTTAGGGACCCTGTTAGTAGGCCTAAAAAGGCCAACCGAATATTATGGGAGCTTAAATTTTTTTATATGTTCCTCAGATCCTTCTTAATCTGTATTAAAACGGTCAATGATGGTCTGAAGAACCCATTCTCAAGGATTCTCAAAAGTTAATTGTAACTTGTAGGCTCTAAGCATAGGCCTACATACTGCAATATAATGATATTTGTACTATAAAAATTGAGATGTTTATATGCATAATTAACATATATTCTGTAATTTCTTTTTGTCCAGATGCATTGAGAAAATACCTGCAGCCACAACAGCAACCTGTAAAAGCTGCTACAGAGGAGTCTGAGGAGGCCTCGGTGTCAATGCCTTCTGCCCAAGTAGAAGATCCAGGTGAGTTTAACAGATCATATTATGAATCTACTACAGCCATCAGTAGTAAGAGAGGATAACGATTACATATTTACTCGGAGAGCGCATTATGCGCATACCTCCGCCAAGGCCCGAAGAAGTTATGGACGGATTTTTATAAAATTTTCAGGAAATGTTGGTCATGAGAATGATGAGATAAGGACAGAGTTATTACCTCCGCCAGGAGATTATGTTTTCACCCCCGTTGATTTGTCTGTCTGTTTGTTTGTTTAGTATGGCCTGGGGGAGGTCTGCGCTCTCAGAGTGCTTTTCTAGTTAGATATATAATAAGGTACTAAGTCAGCATCAGAATCTGAACTCGATGCACAGTCAGAAACATAAAAATGTGATTATGTCTCTTGTGATTGACCATTTCATTTAGATGCCTTCAGAAGCTATTTCATGTGTATGTTTGATTCTTACAGAAGGAGGACCCAGCACCAGCAGCTGCAGCACACTCAATGACGATGTCCCACTCCCCCTGCCTAAAGATACTTCACAATCAACCCCAATAGGCACAGCAACAGATGTATGTGAGTACAGTGAGTCTGTTACAGCAGCACCCATTGATCCTGCTGACTGGTCACCCGAGTTGTCTGATGGAGAGAGGATCGAGTTGGTAAGTCGAGGGCCATATGTAATCAAATCAGAGTTCCCATTCCCAAAGAAACAGGATGGAAGAAGTTGTCATCATCACTACTTCTACAGACAGCTAGTGAACGGGGAGAAAATCAAAAGAACATGGCTGACATATTCCAAGAAAAAAGATAGTTTATACTGTTTTTGTTGCAAACTCTTTTCCCAGAAAACATTTAAACTAAGCAGAGATGGCTTTAATGACTGGAAAAACTGCAGTGACTCACTCAAAATGCATGAGAACAGTCCAGAACATACAAAGAATATGGGGTCATGGAAACAACTGGAGAGCTGTATTAAAAAGGGGCAAACAATTGACAAAGTTGAGCTGGCACTAATAAACACTGAACGGCGAAGGTGGCGAGAGGTACTTACCAGGTTCGTGGCTATAATTCATAGTCTGGCAGAACGAAATGTTCCTCTCAGAGGGTCCACAGACACACTTTACCAGCCAAATAATGGGAACTTTCTGAAAGAAGTTGAACTCATAGCTCAGTTTGACCCTGTTCTCAAAGAGCATATTGCGAAGGTGCAAGGAGGTGCCAGTCATACATCCTACCTAGGCAATATTATTCAAAATGAGCTAATTGACTGCATCAGTGAGAGGATTGTGGAGTGCATGGTGACCGAAATTAGACAGTCTAAATACTTTTCAATTATTTTAGATTGCACTCCAGACTTAAGTCACAAGGAGCAATTATCTGTGATAATTCGAATAGTTGCAGCTGAAGGCACTGCACAAATTAAGGAATATTTTATGGGGTTCCTTGAGGCCGAGCAGACAACAGGAGAAGGCCTCTCAACACTCATCCTCAAAAAACTTAAAGAGCTTAATATCCCCTTTGAAGACTGCAGAGGACAGTCATATGACAATGGGGCAAATATGAAAGGAAAAAACAAGGGAGTCCAGGTCAGACTTCTTCAGTTAAACCCCAGGGCTTTATTTATTCCATGTGGAGCACACACTGTTAACCTGGTTGTGTGTGATGCAGCAAAGAGCTCCTCAGATGCAGCTGACTACTTTGGCTACCTGCAAAAACTATTTAATCTCTTTTCTGCCTCCACTCAAAGGTGGTCGACCCTAAAAAAACATGTGGACACAACTTTGAAATCCTGGGCAGACACACGGTGGGAGAGTCGAATCAACAGTGTTGAGGTTGTAAGATTCCAGGCTGCAAAAGTGAGAGATGCTCTTTTAGAGGTCAGAGCAAGCACTGCAGATCCAGCCATTAAAATTGAAGCACAAGCCTTAGCAGAAGAGGTGGGATCATACCGGTTCTCTTATCCTTAGAAAAATTCAAACTGTGAATAAACTTCTGCAATCACAATGCATGCATCTTGATGTAGCTGTTGACATTCTCAAGAAGACTGAAACCTCCCTTATTAGCTACAGAGACACTGGGTTTGCTGATGCCCAGACATCTGCCAGAGAGATGTGTGAAGAGATGAATGTGGAAGCTGCACTAAAGCAGAAAAGACTCAGAACTACTAAAGGCAATTCTCTTATGAGGCCCCTGATGAGCCTATTACCGATGCCTTGAAGAAAATAGAGTTTTCATTTTTCAGTGTAGTTGTGGATGTGGCCATTGAATCCCTGAGAGAGAGAACTGGAATGATGAGTGATGTTGCAAAGAAATTCAGTGTTCTCATAAACTTCCCTGACCTGCCAGCTAGTGAGCTAGAAAAGCAGGCAAAAGATTTGTGTAATACGCTCACATCTGGGGATCAGGCTGACTTAAATTATGATGAACTGATTGTAGAGATGCAGTCATTTCCAAAACAATGGCCAAAGCAAAATATGACAACATTAGACCACCTTGTTTTTCTGGAGGAGAAAGGCCTGAAAGAGATTTATCCAAACATGTGGGTGGCATTAAGAATTGCTGTCACTACACCTGTGACTGTGGCATCTGCAGAGAGAAGCTTCTCTAAACTTAAGCTCATTAAAACATATTTAAGGTCTACTATGTCACAGGAGCGCCTAAATGGGCTGGCAATAATTAGTATTAATAGAGAAATATCCAAACAGATTTCGTATGATGACACTATAGATGATTTTGCTGCAAGGAAGTCAAGAAGAATCAGGTTTTAAATATGAAAAGAAGTGAAGGAAAGTTTTATTTAATAGTTTTAGCATAGACCTCAACATTTATACATTGAGTTCTTTGGTTTTAGATTGGCAAGATTACCTTTTCAGTTTACCTTAGGTAGGATTTGCAATAAAATGTATAATGAACCTATGTGCAATTCTGAACTTGGCTAAAGAATGTTCAAATATAGTGCTCGAGATTATTTAATGAGCTTCCAAATAATGTTAAGTGTAGTGATAATATTGTTACTTTAAAGAAGAGGCTAAAAATTTTATTTTTATGGATTGCTATGATTTAGATGAGATGTGTATTAATGAACACTATGCCTTATAAGAAATAGAAGATTTATGGAAATGCTTTATAACATGAAAATGTGATACATGCTGTGAACTGATGGAAATGTTTTATAACATGAAACTGTGATACATGCTGTGAATTGATGGAAATGCTTTATAACATGAAACTGTGATACATGCTTTGAATTGATTTAATGTATGTGGCTCTGTAGAGTGTAGATCACAAAAAATCCTTGTCGAAAAAGCCAAAAATAAGCCAATCAAGATAAAAGATAATAAGATAATGGTGTTATTCTATTAAAATTTACAAAAATCATTAGTATACTTTTGAGTCTATATATACTTTTCCTTATTGTGTATGCATATACGTGAAGATGATTTATTAATAAAGTATATTGTTTTTGTTGTGGAACTTGTGATGCTAGTTGTGTTCGAAATTGTTTAGGTTATTATTTCCAGCCCGGAGGGGGCGCCATAACGAATTCTTGCCTGGGGCGCCTGATGAACTAGAAACGGCCCTGCGCCTTGTCCACAGACGGTGATGAATCAGAGACTGGGACAAAACGTGCAGTGTATATATTACTATACTATCTTACTACGACAAGTGCTTCCTAACACCTGTCAGACTGACACCCCTAGCCTACGACTACTACAATATATAATGTGTACAGCACATCCGGTGGTGTACACACAAGCCCAGACACCACCTACGGGTGACAACAGCTATACACGGAGTCCAGATACTCGTCACAGACAAATCTGGCGGACGACAACTACGCACCCACTGGCCTGCAGAACGAAACTTCTCAGCTTTTCACAAGCGTGCGTGGCTACAACCACTACAATACAGTATACTACTGATACTACACAAAAGATGATGGGGGGCACACAGCCGCCCACCAAACCCCACTGGTGACTACAGCCACCAACAGCAAAAAACGGGACGAAACACTACCGCGTCCCTCCGTGTCGCCACACCCGAGTGGACGAACGCACAACAGCAAATGTAGCCCCCAACCGGCTACACTTTCCTCAGGACAACAAGCCCGTTTGGCCTACCCAGCCACGGTCTACCGAGTAACAAGCCAGCTACTCAAGGGAGGGCACAACTCCCAGACCAGTGACTAATGAGTACTGCTAACGCACAGTCCAGCCACACGTGTCTCTTCCTGTCCCGAGATCGTACGTGTGTTACCGGCACGGCTATAATATTCACCGACACCAATAACATATACCTGTTGAAGTACCAGTCGAAGGCAGGTAGCGTCCACTCACTGGTAGGGTGAAGACAGGCAGAAGTTCCACAGGTAATCTGGCAGGTAATGAGTGCCAGATATAGTACTTCAGGAGCAGCAGCGTTTTGTGGTCGAGTGGCATATAATTTATATTAGTCTTTTGGTTTATGGGAGAATATACTCCGTGTTGTGGCTTAAGCTTAAGTGTATTAAGTTACTAGTTTATACAATCTTATGTACACTGTGAATAAAGGCGGGTCACTAAAGGAAAAGACACGGCCTAAAAGACTTTCACCAGTTTGTTCACCGTAAATCACCAGAGTCAATCACACACAAGAGTCATGGCATACACTTGTCAACGTCACGCCACCCAAGGAAGATCTGAGGTGCCGCGCCCAGGCAGGCACCGCAAGGCGTGGTGGATGTGTTGCAGCTAATGACACGAAAAATTACTTATACATTTAAATATTGTGGTTAGTAAAGTGTGTTAGTGATTGAGGTGATTTTATTAAAATGGTCTAAAATTAATGTTAGTAGTTTTAGTACCTTTTAAGGTTCAGGAGTACATTACATGATTTACTGTATGGCAACTAAAAACAGACGCGTCTCAAGTCTAACAGGACAGGTATCTAGCCTGTACGAGACGGGACGAACGTACTAATGATGCCTACAAAATACAGAATAAATCAGAATATGGAAATATATCTCTACTTAACCAGTGCGCCTTACACGTGTTAACTCCGCTGAAGACTGGCCGGTACTGAGGCGATGCTCGCAGGCTCAACAAAATGGTGGAAACAAAGAGAGGGGTTTGGCCGCACAGCGGAACAGCGACAGCCTGCGCTTGGGTGGCCAGAAGCTACGCATATACTATAAATAATGTACTATGACTATGTGATGGTTACTATGCTTTCTTATGTAGTACTTAAGTTTACAGATGAACTGGAGTGTAATTTTACGGCGATGTTATGTTTCATAGTCCTGCAATGACTATTACACTATCAACATCTTCTATAACTAGATCAGGATGATGGATACTTATGTACCACTGTCCTTTTGAGCCACCTGAGGTCATGATAGCCTACCCCATTACCT
This sequence comes from Portunus trituberculatus, assembly GCF_017591435.1. NCBI lineage: Eukaryota > Metazoa > Arthropoda > Malacostraca > Decapoda > Portunidae > Portunus > Portunus trituberculatus. Next base: position 2,404,164 of record NC_059259.1, read on the forward strand.
TATAATATATTACACCTCTAACTCCCATTAGGACGCCCACCAGCACTACATCACGCCCACGCCATCACACACGCCCATCACTACGTCTGCATATCCACCATACCTCTGTCCATCTTGAAAAAGTATTGTTTACTGAGAATGTTATCTATTAGTTTATCTCCTTCACGCTAAAGTCTTCTCTACCTCCCACAAATCCTATCCTAAATTCCATCTATTCTTCCAGCCTATCCCTTCACTGATTTCACTCTTTTTGTGCTACTCTATTCTCTTTTACAATAGTTTTCTTTCTATTTTCTGTCTTCTACTCTGCTGACAGTCAGTTAGCTAACTCAATCCTACACACACACACACACACACACACACACACACACACACACACACACACACTTACCACCAACCTTAGTATTTCAATAACCAGTAACTCGGGTAAATGCAACATAATTTTAAACTTTTCATCACTACTCAAGTTCAAATCAAACACACACACACACACACACACACACACACACACACACACACACACACACCAGTTAACTTTGTGTGAGAACAGTGTTAACACCACACCACTACACCAAATCACACGACATCATCACCATCACCACCACTATTACCAAAGGACTCACCAGACACCACCAGACCGCACCATTGCCACCACCATCACCACCACCACAGTACACCACCAGACACCACCATACACCACAGTACTACCACACACCCCCTTCACCATCACCATTACCACAGTACCCACTAGACATCACCACACCACACCACCATCACAACCACCACCACAGTACACTACCAGTTACCACCGCACACAACCACCAGACACTACGACACCTCAGAATCACCACATAACCGGACACCACTACACACCACACCACACTACCACAACACTACACATCATATCATACCGCACATTACCATCCCTGGCGCCCCGTCCTGCCGTGAGCCCCGCTGCTGCCGTGGCACCCACCCACCTCCACCGCGTCCTGCCCCGCATATTTGGGCAATATCGAGTGTCTTGCAAGTGTGTCCATGTGATTTAAAGGCTTGCTGTGTAAGAGGAGGTAGAGGAGGTGGAGGAGCAAGGGTTAGGAGGAGCGTGAGGGAGAGGAGAGAGATGAAACTCTGAAGAAAAGGTGCAAAGAATCTTCGGCTTTATAGCAAGATTTGTTTTCTTTTATTAGTGAAGCTTGCATTGCTTGCTATCTGATTCATTGATATCTATATAAAGCAAGTTTAAATATGCAATAAAATCTTGTTAATTTTTTTTTTTTCTTGTTAACACTTGCGTCATGTAACAGATTATTCTAACTTTAATTAGGACGCCTAGGATTGTTTTTGGGTTTGGACTTGAAAATTATGAGAAACATAACACAAGTAATAATATGCAATAATATCTAATCTATGTGCATTTAAAAAAAAAAATTATTATGGTGCCTATCTTCTGTAAAACTGAATATCTTTATACGACGCAAAGTTCGTGTTTTCATTATATGATTGATTTTTTTTTTTTTTTTTTCGTATTCAGAATCAGTCTGGCGCTGCATTCCTTTTCGATATTTTGACGGCTTTGTGGCGCCGTCGGAAAGAAACAAGCACTACCTTAGATCGCACCTGTTATTAGCAAACCGGTAATGTTTTCATATTGGTGTTTATTAGAGTATTATCATATCAAATAATGTAGTGTGTTCCAATCTGGAATAATATTTTTTTTTATTTTCAAAATACGTAAAGTACGTAGAATACGGCCACAAACACCCTGCCTGCTACTTTCCTGCCGGTCTGCACATGGATGTTGAATCCCTTGTGCTTCCAGTCTCGGAGAGTGCAGGAAAGCCTGGATTACACCTGCAAAGGGATGAAAAATAACCCTTGAAATACTTTAAGGGAGTGATTAAATCTTAAGTACCGGGAAAGTGAGGCCACAACCCCTCAAGTTACATACCGTACCTATTTACTGCTAAGTGAACAGGGGCCACACATTAAGAGGCTTGCCCATTTGCCTCGCCGCTTCCCGGGACTCGAACCAGGCCCTCTCGATTGTGAGTCGAGTGTGCTAACCACTACACTACGCGGTGTGTGTGTGTGTGTGTGTTTTATGCAAGAGGGAGAGCTGCCAAAGGCAACAAAATATTTAAAAAAAGGCACATTGGAACTGCAGTCTCCCTAAAAGATTAGAAAGAATTAACCGAAAGCCAAGGACAAATGTCTTGACACCTCTCTCTTAAAAGAGGTCAAGTCATAGGAAGATGGAATTACAGAAGCAGGAAGAGAATTTCAGAGTATACCAGTGAAAGGTATGAATGCTTGAGAATACTGGTTAACTCTTGTATTAGAGGGTTGGACAGAATAGGGATGAGAAGAAGAAAACCTTGTGCACAGAGGCCGCATGCAATTGGCAAGATCAATAAAGCAGTTAGCATGAAAAGAGCAATAACAGATAAAAAGGGATGCAACATTTCGGCGGTGAGAAAGACGCTGAAAACAGTCAGAGAAGGAAAGTTGGCGAGACGATGGATGAATAGATTTTAAATAAGGCGCCGCAACGGCGAAGGTCATTTGGCGCCGCTTCATTAATTTAAAATGACAGTAGTTAAAAAAAAAAAAAAAAACTACAAAAACAGTTAAAAACAGTACAGTATCTAAAAACTAAAAAAGACAATAAAACTAAATAAAATTAAAATGCATATAATAAAATAGGAATAAAATTCAAAGCTTTGGGAGAAGGCGAGCTTCTCCCAAAAACTTAAAAACGTCATGGCCCTGGCCAGACACTCTGGTCCAAGGACCTTTGAGATATAATAGATACCGCTATCTCGGTGTCTTAAGTCAGTCAAACTGGGGCACTCCACTAGTAGGTGCCGCACCGTAAGTGGCACCAAGCAGTCATCACAGTAAGGTTGAGGGTCCCTGGTCAGGAGGTACCTTTGTGTAAGGTACGTGTGACCTATACGAAGTCGCGCCAATAAAGTCTGTGTACGGCGATCACGGACATGGGTGTATGTCCACTGAGGGAGTGTAGAAATAGTGTTCTCTCCCATTTTCGAGATTGCGACCCCCGTTAGCCATCTCCTCTGCCAAATTGCTGCAACCGCCACACGAATTACATGAAACACATCTCGAAACGGAACAGGGGAAGGAGATGGAGCGCGACTTGCTGCCTCATTAGGGAGGCGGTCTGCGTGTTCATTCCCTGAAACACCAACGTGACCAGGGACCCAACAGAACCCAACACGATATCCTCGTTTGGTAAGAAGATATAGCCACTCCAGGAGTGATAAAACCAAAGGATTAAGGAAGACAGTGCAAGAGAGAGCAGTAAGAGCACTGCGACAGTCACTAAAAATTGTAAAAGACGAAACAGGGAGAGTAAAAATTACCTGTAAAGCTAGGACTATGGCAGACAGCTCCGCCGTAAAACCGGACGCCACTGAAGGAAGGCTGCCACACCGAAAAAAAGAGGGGAAAACCACACTAAACCCATCGCCTGCGTCTGATTTGGAACCATCAGTAAAATCGGAGATATCATCAGAATGGATAAAAAAGTGTTCTAAAAACTGTGTGTGGGACAAAGCTGGCAGAAAATCCTTCTTGCCATCCATGGCAGGAGGGCATAATGAGATAACAGGAAGCTGCCAATAACCGACTCGTGGGAGACGGAAAGAGTAGACAGGAGTGGGGTCGATAGATAAATCCGCCATGAGATTTGCAACTCGATGGCCATAAGGTTTAGGGAGACGAGGTCGAGTGACATACACCTGCGAACGAGAGTCCCGCAACATTGACAGACAAGGGACAGAATCAGGAAGACGGTGGGTGCGAAACCAACACCGGAGCATTGAAGACTGGCGCCGAAGGTCGAGCGGCCAGAATCCAGCATCCACTAATAGACTAGATATTGGTGATGTCCGAAATGCACCCGTAGCCAAGCGGACCCCAGAATGATGCACGAAATCAAGCACGCGTAGCCGTGCATCCGTTGCGGATGAGTAGATCTCACAGCCGTATTCCAGCTTTGGAAGTGTAAGTGTACGGTGCAGAAGCAGCAAAGTGTCCCTGTCCACACCCCAAGAGGTGTGACTTAAAACCCGAAGAAGGGATAGTGCCGTCCGGCAAGACGCTTTAAGAGAACGGAAATGGGGATTGTCAAACAATAAGCCAAGATATCGAGGGTGAGAGGGCTACCCATGCTAGTAAGGTCGCCAGTGAGGGGCCAGACTAAATGATTCCTACATAGGCTGCCAGTGGACCAGCGGAGCCATCCGCTGGAGGGATCGCCCAGTAGGGGCCGTCCTGTGCTGGATGGTTGGGTGTCCAGGCTGGGATGCTTTGGGAGGGGGGTCTCAGCTCTGTCGTGGACAAACATTCGTATCATTTGGGGCCTGTTTTTAAAACGACTGGTCCGCATGGGGACGAAGTACCCCGTCCATGGCAACCAGCGCTCCCTCCCACTGTAGTCCCAGTAGGTGGTTTCCCTTGCCCCGGAGCCAATTTTTGTGTAACGTTATACATATGGTTAAACACAAAAAACAGTCAGGTTCTCGTGAGGTGGCTGACCTGGCCCGCGAGACGTCATCTTCAGGTCTGAGTGGGAAGGAGGATTCCTCTCCACAAGAGCCTCCAGCAGCAGTCTCCTGTTCTGGGAGTTCTTCCGAGGGACGTATTTTTGCTGCATATGACTCCCTTGTGATGGTAAATGTTAATCCATCATTTTCCTACCACGCCTTGCACTCACTTCAAGGTGTATGGCACGGTTCTACGTATTCGACTGGTTTATGAAAAGGACTTTCCATCTAATCGTTGCTATGTAACTTTTCTGTCATGTGATGAAGCCCGTCTGGCTTATGAAAATGTAGCATCTCTGCCCTTTGCCGGCCATGGCTTTAAAACTGAATTTCTCCAGTCACGTAATATTTCAGAGAGTGACATGGATTACATCCCAAATGTTTTTGAAAACTACTTAGAGAATTCAGCTCCAGCAGTCCGCCAGATCCCACCTCTACGTTGATTTGTGGGGTACTATAGAAATGGGCGTGGGAATTTCATCCATGCCTCCCGGTACATGTCCAAAGAAATCGGTACGATTCCTGAGGGGAATCTGAAAAAGTATGGGAAGTGGGTGCTTGTGCAAGCAAAAGATCTTACGCAAGCTAGGATGTTGCAACATCTCCCATGCCCTTCTGACAGCATGTTTGAGACTGTTAAGGCTCATCCCACCTTTAACTATAGGAAATTAGGATTTTGTTTATAGCCAAGATCTCTATGAATTCCCAGAAGAGGAAATACTAATAATGTGCCCTAACTCAGTACAAAAACTGACTAAGATGAGGAACTCCTCCAACATGGTCCTTCTCACCTTTTTGGGGTCCACCCTTCCTGACCGTGTTAATATCGGTCCTATCAACCTTAGGGTGAGGCGCCTTGTTTCTCGCCCTCTTCAGTGCTTTTTATGCTATGGGTACGGTTACGGGAAAAGCTCGTGTAAGGAAGCTTCCCGATGTGGTAATTGCTCTGCACTCGACTCGCATTCAGAGGAGCATTGCAATGGTGCAGCTTATTGTTTTCATTGCCGTGATGCTCACCAGGTACGTTCCAGGCAATGCCCCAGGTATCGCCTGGAGCAGGACATTCTACAGCTTGCCAATAGTCAGTTTATCAGCCTCGGTAGCGCCCGCCGTGAACTCCTGTACCGCCAGAAGGACGGTACTGGTGCGACATCCTATGCTTCATTGGCCGCTCGCTCTTCGGCTGAGTCTGCCGGTCCGAAGACAACTCCTCCTGCTACCTCTCGCTCCGTTGGGGCGGGTGGTCCTGTTTATCTGGCTAACAGGTTTGCCATTTTGTCTGATGACTCGGTTGAGTCATCTCTTATAAGTGACGAGAAAAATACGAACTTGACCAAAGTCACCCATGTAATAGATGTCCATTTGCCACCTATATCTCCTAAGCCTTTCAAGGGTCTAACTAAGCGGCACCGCGGCTCTGCGAAGTCGTTAGACTTAGCTCAGCATAAACAGTCAAAGTTTTCTCCCGGTGCACATAATCGTGAGTCCTCCAGGGATCGCTCTGCTAGGGTAGCTCCAGTAGTTTCTGTCCAGCCTCCTGTGACGCCCTCCGTCTCAGATCGGGCTTCTTGTGATGAGGACGGTCTGAGCATGGAGACGTCCGATGAAATTGTCACAGCCGTCCCTCGTGGACCCACTGTATCGGAAAGTGCAGTCCGAGGACCGGTAAAAGTGATGATAGTTCGCATCACCCACCGATAAGCCGAAAGGCTGCGGTCCAACGACACGGCACATCTCAAACCCCGGTGTCTTCTCGTCGTTTGATTATTTCTAGTCATGTCAGTCACGGGCAGCCTCAAAAGGCTCGCTCGTCCACTGCACCCAAATAGTCGTCTTCAAGCTTTTACAGTGGAACTGTAGAGGCCTTCGCGCCTCGTGAGAGGGGAACTCCGATCTTTGCTGTCGGAGTTCTCTCCAGCTTGTGTAGCTCTACAAGAGACTATGATAGTTGATAGTATTTATTCTAGTCCTCCTGGCTATCATGCCTTTTTTAACACTCCTTCCCCTGACCAGGATCACCACGGTGGCACAGCTATTCTAGTTCGTCAGGATATACCTGTTATCCCGGTACAACTTAACTCTCCCCTTCAGGTGGTTGCTGTTAAGGTTTTTTATGGGACGACTGTACACCATTTGCAGTTTATATATCCCTCTTCTGCTTCCTGTCTCCAGGGGTGAGCTTGACGGCCTGGTGCGTCAGCTACCTTCGCCATTCCTATTGTTGGGAGATTTTAATGGCCATCACCCATTGTGAGATGAAGGTGCTAGTAATCCTCGTGGGGTATTAATCGGGTCTTTTATTGAGGATGAGGAATTGGAGGTTTTAAATTCTGGGGATGTTACACATTTCCACAGTCCTACTGGGACTTTTACGGCTATCGATCTTTCTATTTGTACATCTAATTCTTTACTCGATTTTAATTAGCGGGTCCTACCAGATTTACACGAAAGTGACCACTTTCCGATTTTATTAGAATCTGTGAAATCTGAGCCACAGTCCCGGCCCCCAAGCTGTGTTTTGGACAAGGCAGATTGGCCTCGATTCACAGACCTTAGCTCTTTTATCCGTCCGCTGGCTGACTTTTCTACTTGTGCTGAGGCTGTTGATTATTTTACCGATTTTTTTTTATCTCAGTAGCGCTTCAGACAATCCCTAGAACGTCAGGTCGTCAGGAAACGCAGAATGCACTGCAGCGGTGAAAGAGAAACGGGCAGCTTTCTCTCTTGGAAAGCTTATGTGCCTTCCATTAATGCCCACACTCCTCTTACGGATGTCTTTAACAAAGTCCGGCGAATTGCTGGGAATTATTCTGCTCCTCCCCCACCAGTTTTGTTGTCTGCTGGGCGAACGGTGGCAGATCCTAGGCTGCGACTGTCGCCGACCTCTTCGCGGAGCACTTTGCCAATGTTTCCCAGAAGCATCCTGCAGCTCCAGGCGCACGTCACCGCCAGAGAATGGAATCTCTCGGCATAAATTTTTCTTCCACAGGAGAGGAGGAGTCTTATAATGTCCCCCTTCTCTGCCTCCGAGTTGCGAACTGCTTTGTCCCAGTGTCATGACTCTTCTCCTGGCCCAGATGATATTCCATATGACTTCTTGCGCCACATGTCTGACATTGCTTTTAACTTTTCATTAAATCTTTATAATATGATTTGGCATACCGGTGACTTTCCTACTTCTTGGGCTATGGCAGTGGTTCTCCCATTTCCGAAGCCTGGGAAGGATCATCTCCAGGCTACGAATTACCGTCCTATATCTTTGATGTCTTGTATTTGTAAAGTGTTAGAAAAAATAGTAAATGTAAGGCTCATGTGGTACTTGGAGAGGGGGAAGTACTGATCATCGGTACAGTACGGCATCTTACTTGGATTCCACATTTTCGTTCTCTCAAAGCGTCTTGCAGGACGGCACTATCCCTTCTTCGCGTTTTAAGTCACTTTTAAGACACTTTGCTGCTTCTTCACCGTACACTTATACTTCCAAAGCTGGATTACGGCTGTGAGATCTATTCATCCGCAACGGATTCACGCCTACGCACGCTTGATCCCGTACACCATGTTGGGGTCCGCTTGGCTACGGGTGCATTTCGGACATCTCCAATACCTAGCCTTCTAGTGGATGCTGGTTTCTGGCCGCTCGACCTCCGGCGCCAGTCTTCGATGCTCCGGTGTTGGTTTCGCACCCACCGTCTTCCCGATTCTGTCCCTTGTATGTCAATGTTGCGGGACTCGCGTTCGCAGGCGTATGACACTCGACCAAGTCTACCTAAACCTTTTGGCCTTCGAGTGGCAAACCTGATGATGGATTTGTCCATCGATCCCATTCCTGTCTACTCTTTCCGGCTCCCACGAGTTGGTTATTGGCAGCTTCCGGTTGTTTCATTATGCCCTCCTACTATAAATGGCAAGAAGGATTTTTTGCTAGCTCTGTCCCACACACGGTTTTTAGAACACTTTCTTATCCATTCTGATGATATCCCCGTTTTTACTAATGGTTCCAAATCTGACGCAGGTGTTGGATTTAGTGTGGTTTTCCCCTCTTTTTATCGGTGTGGCAGCCTTCCTTCGGTAGCCTCCGTCTTTACTGCGGAGCTGTCTGCCATAGTTTTAGCTTTACGGATTATTTTTACTCTACCGGTTTCGTCTTTTACAATTTTTAGTGACTGTCGCAGTGCTCTTACTGCTTTCTCTTGCACTGTCTCCCTTAACCCTTTGATTTTATCAGCCCTGGAGTGGCTATATCTTCTTACCCAACGAGGATACCGTGTTGGATTTTGTTGGGTCCCTGGTCATGTTGGTGTTCCAGGGAATGAACACGCAGACCACCTCGCTAAAGTTTCGAGATATATTTCATGCAATTCGTGTGGCGATTGCAGCACTTTGGCAGAGGAGATGGCTAACGGGGGTTGCAACTTTGAAAATGGGAGAGGTTACTACTTCCACAATCCCTCAGTGGACTTATACCCATGTCCGGGATCGCCGTGCACAGACTTTATTGGCGCGACTTCGTATAGGTCACACGTACCTTACACAAAGGTACCTCCTGACCAGGGACCCTCAACCTTACTGTGATGACTGCTTGGTTCCGCTTACGGTGCGGCACCTACTAGTGAAGTGCCCCAGTTTGACTGACTTAAGACACCGCTACCTTTACCGCTGTCGCGGTGTCTATTATATCTGAAAGGTCTTTGGACCAGAGTGTCTGGCCCAGGGCCATGACGTTTTTAGGTTTTTGGGAGAAGCTTGGCTTCTCCCAAAGCTTTGAATTTTACACTTATTTCATTATATGCATTTTAATATTTTATTTAGTTTTATTGTCTTTTTTAGTTTTTAGATACTCTACTGTTTTTAACTGCCTTTATAAGAGTTTTTTAACTGCTCTGTCTTTTTAAATTATTGAAGCGACGCCAAATGACCTCAGCCGTTGCGGTGCCTTAAACAAAATCCATCCATCCATCCCGATTGATTGCCAGTTGGAGCTTTCGCTCAATCAGTGACATCGTAGCAGCAGCAAAAGAGATGCACAAGTCGTCCACATATAAGGAGCTGTGAACGCCATCTGGTAGAGTATCTATAACACCATCCTTGGCGACTGCAAATAGAGTAACACTAAAAATACTTCCCTGTGGGACGCCATCACTTAGAGCAGTAGCCTTGGAGAGAACACTCCCCACTCGAACCCGTAAAAGTCGTCTGGATAAAAACTGCTGAATTAAAATAGGAAGGTGGCCACGGAGGCCAAAATTATACTACGAACGTAAAATGCCATGACACCAAGCTGTGTCGTAGGCCTTCTCTAGATAGAAAAAAAAAAACGGTTACCTGGTGGTGGTTATTAGGAAGAGCCTCACAAATAGAATACTCCAGGGATAGAAGAGCATCAGTAACAGACCTCATTTTTTGGAAACCATACTGTACAGATGACAAGTAGTTCCCCCTCTCCAAGTACCACATAAGCCTTACATATACCATCTTTTCCAACACTTTACAGATACAGGATGTCAGAGATATAGGACGATAGCTCGTAACCTGGAGTTGATCTTTCCCAGGCTTAGGAAATGGAAGAACCACTGCGACAGTCCAAGATGATGGAAAATAACCGGTATGCCAAATCATATCAGATTTAATAAAAAGTTAAAAGCACGGTCAGACATGTGACGCAAAAAGGCATAAGGAATGTCGTCTGGACCAGGAGAAGAGTCATGACACTGAGACAAAGCAGTCCGCAACTCGGAAGCAGAGAAAGGGACATTATAAGACTCCCCTGCAGCCGAAGAAGAGTTTATGCCAAGAGATTCCATTCTCTGGCGGTGACGTGCGTCCTGGACTGCAGGATGCCTCCGAGAAACACTGACAAAGTGCTCTGCGAAGAGGTCGGCGACAGTCCTAGGGTCTGACACCGTTCGCCCAGAAGACAACAAAACTGGTGGGGAAGGAGCAGAACACTTCCCAGCAATTCGGCGGACTTTGTTAAAGACATCCGTAAGAGGAATGCAGGCATTAATGGAAGAGATATAAGCTTTCCAAGAGGCTCTTTTTGCCTCTTTCAAAACGCGGCGGGCTCGAGCTCAGCAGCGCCGAAAAGCGTCCAGACACTGCGGGTCCCCACGATTGTCGCCGGAGACGAGAGAAAGCTGCCCGTTTCTCTTTCACAGCGTTTGTGCATGCTGCGTTCCACCAAGGAACGAGACGCTTATTGAGCAATCGGACGTCCTAGGGATTGTCTGAAGCGCTGCTGAATGTAAAAAATCTGTAAAATAATGAACAGCCTCAGCACAAGTAGAAAAGTCAGCCAACGGACGGATAAAAGAGCTAAGGTCTGTTAATTAAGGCCAATCTCCTTGTCTAAAACCTAGCGTGGGGGCTGGGACTGTGGCTCAGAGGTTACAGATTCTGTACTACCGTGCAAAACCGGTAGGACCCGCCAATTAAAATCAAGGAAAGAATTAGATGTACACAGAGAAAGATAGATAGCGGTAAAAGTCCCAGTAGGACTGTGAAAATGTGTAACATCCCCAGAATTTAAAACCTCCAATCCCTCATCCTCAATAAAAGAACCGATTAAAATCCCACGAGGATTACTAGCACCTTCATCCCACACTGGGTGACGGCCGTTAACATCTCCCAATAAAAGAAAAAGCGGAGTCAGCTGATGCACCAGGCCGTCAAGCTAACCCCTGGAGACAGGAAGCCGGAGAGGGAGATATAAACTGCAAATAGTGTAGGATCGTCCCATAAAAACTTTAACAGCAACCACCTGAAGGGGAGAGTTGAGTTGCAAGGGGACAACAGGTATGTCTTGACGGACAAGGATAGCTGTGCCACCGTGGTGGCCCTGGTCAGGGAAAGGAGTGCTAAAAAATGCACGATAGCCAGGAGGACTAGCTATAAGTACCTATAGCGCCTGTAGGCACTTGAAGAGTGTATAGCGCTGTTCAGCTTCTGGCCATTAGTGGCACAGGCATTTTATAGTGGACCCATATTAGCATATCACCACCCAAGCTCATCTTGGGTGTAGCCACCTAGAACCTGGGTATCATGGTGACATGTAGTAACTTTAAACCACTTGACAAATGGCAAAGTGTTTTGAAAGCTGTACGTGGTGATTTGCCTACGCGTGGACGATCAGCTCACCACCTTATCACTGACCATAGCATAGTCTCAGCTACCGGCTGAGAGAACTCCGACAATAAAGCTCAGAGTTCTCCCCACGAGGCGCGAAGGCCTCTACAGTTCCACTGTAGAAGCTTGAAGATGACTGTTTAGGTGCAGTGGACAGGCGAGCCTTTTGAATGGGCTGCCCGTGACTCACCTGACTAGAAATAATCAACCGAGGAGAAGACACCAGCCTTTCGGCCTACTGGTGAGTGATGCGAACCATTATCATTCCTACCGGTCATCGGAAGACGAGGGTCAGGCTGGACTGCACTTTTTGATACAGCAGGTCCACGAGGGACGGTCCCTGGAGGACTAACGATCATGTACATCGGGAGAAACCTTAGATTGTTTAGGCTGAGCTAAATCTATCGACTCCGCAGAGCCGCGGTGCCGTTTGGTCAGGCCCTTCAAAGGCTTAGGCGATACAGGGGGTAAATGGACATCCACTACATGGGTTAGTTTGGTCAAGTCCGTATTATTCTCGTCGCTTCTTGCAAGTGACTCAACTGAGTCGTCGGACAAAAAGGCAAACCTATTAGTCAGATGAACAGGACCACCCGCCCCAACAGAGCGAGAGGTAGCAGTTGTTGTCTTCGGACTAGCAGACTCAGCTGAAGAGCGAGCGGCCAAAGAAGCATAGGATGTCGCACCATTACCGTCCTTTTTTCGGTACAGGAGTTCGTGGCGGGCACAACCAAAGCTGATGAACTGCGAGTTAGCAAGCTGTAAAATGTCCTGCTCCAGGCGATACCTGGGGCATTGCCTGGAACGTACCTGGTGAGCATCACGGCAATGAAAGCAATAAGCAGCAGCATTGCAATGCTCCTCAGAATGTGAGTCGTGCAGATCAATTACCACATCGAGAAGCTTCCTTACACGAGCTTTTGCCGTGACCGTACCCATAGCATAAGAAACACTGAAGAGGACGAGAAACAAAACGCCTCACCCTAAGATCAATAGGTCCGACATTAACATGGTCAGGGAGGGTGGACCCAAAAAAAAGGTGAGAAGGACTGAGTTAGGGCACATAGCCAGTATTTCCTCCTTAGGAAATTCATAGAGATCCTGACTGTACACACAACCTTTACTGTAATTAAAGGTGGGATGAGCCTTAATAGTCTCAAACATGCTGTCAGAAGGACATGGTAGATGTTGCAACATCCTTGCCTGCGTGATATCTTTCGCTCGCACTAGCACCCCTTACCATATTTGTTGAGGTTTCCTTCAGGAATCGTGCCGATCTCTTTAGACAAGTACCGTGAGGCATGGATAAAATTCCCACCCATTTCTGTAGTACGCCACAAACCAACGTGGAGGCGGGATCTGGCGGACTTCAGGAACTGAACTCTCTGAATGGTGGTCAAAAAGATTTAGAATGTAGTCCGTGTCACTTTCCGAAATATTGCGAGAGTGGAAAAGTTCTGTCTTAAAGCCAGAGCCAGCAAGGGCAGGGATGCTACATGTTCATAAGCCAAACGGGCTTCATCACATGACAGAAACGTTACATAGCAGCGGTTAGACGGAAAATCCTTATCGTAAACAAGTCGAATACGAGAACCGTGCCATACACCTTGAGAAGTGAGTGCAAGGCGTGATAAGAAAATGATGGATTAACATTTACCATCAAAGGAGTCACATGCAGCAGAAATGCGTCCCTCAGAAGAACTCCCAGAACAGGAGACTGCTGTGGGAGGCCCTTGTGGAGGAATCCTCCTTCCCACTCAGACCTGAAGATGACGTCTCGGGCCAGGTCAGCCACCTCACGAGAACCTGACGGTTTTTGTGTTCAACATATATAAAGTTACACAAAAATTGGCTCCAGGGCAAGGAAACCACCTACTGGGACTACAATGGGAGGAGCGCTGGCTGCCGTGGACGGGTACCTCGTCCCCATGCGGACCAGTCGTTTTAAAAAAAGGCCCCACATTATACGAATGTGTCCACGACAGAGCTGAGACCCCCCTCCCAAAGCATCCCAGCCTGGACACCCAACCATCCAGCACAGGACGGTCCCTATTGGGCGATCCCTCCAGCGGGTGGCTCCGCTGGTCCACTGGCAGCCTACGAAGGAACCATTTAGTCTGGCCCCTCACTAGCGACCTTATTAGCATGGATAGCCCTCTCCCCCTTGAAAGGGCAGAGCAGGGGCCTAAGCCCCCTCTAGCTCGCCAGGTCACAGGGGCGCGCAAGTACCCCCACCACGACAAGGCGGTTCCCATCTGGGGGGGTTAGTGAGACGAAAAGCTTTTGATTCCACCCCGACTAATAAAGCTGTATGAGTGGAACTCCCCACCCAAACATGAGAAGAGTACTCCATACAAGGACGTGTGTGTGTGTATTTACCTAGTTGTAGTTTTACAGGGCCTGGGGTTTATGCTCGTGTGGCCCCATCTCCATATCTACACTTATCCAATCTTACTTTAAAACTATGCACACTCGTTGCAGACACTACTTCTTCATTCAAACTGTTCCACGTGTGTGTGTGTGTGTGTGTGTGTGTGTGTGTGTGTGTGTGTGTGTGTGTGTTCGTGTGTTTCACTGTTTGATCTGCTGCAGTCTCTGACGAGACAGCCAGACGATACCCTACGGAACGAGCTCAGAGCTCATTGTTTCCGATCTTCGGATAAGCCTGAGACCTAGCACACACCACACACCGGGACAACAAGGTCACAACTCCTAGATTTACATCCCGTACCTACTCACTGCTAGGTGAACAGGGGCTACACGTGAAAGGAGACACACCCAAATATCTCCAACAGGCCGGGGAATCGAATCCCGGTCCTCTGGCTTGTGAAGCCAGCGCTCTAACCACTGAGCTACCGGGCGCGCGCGCGCGCGTATGTCTGTGTGTGTGTGTGTGTGTGTGTGTGAGTGGAAAAGCGAGTGAGTGGGGTTGGAGGGAAGATATGTTGGAATGCTTCCTTTTGTCCATTGAAGATGTTACGGTGTTGAATGGAATGGGAGGTGAGGTTGAAATGGTTGTTTGTTGAGGGATAAGTTTGAGGAATAAATTAAGATGTCAAAGGAAAGGGCAGAGAGCGATGAGCAAAAAAAATATAATAGAAAAGAAACAATAGGAATAAAGCAAGAAAATAATTACCAAGAAAGTAAGAAAAAAAAAGACGAGGCAACAAGGAAACTAGAGACATGGCAGGAAATGATTAGGAGAGGAGGGTGAAAGGGAAAAGAATGCAAGGGGGTGGAAGTCAAGGAAATAGGAAGCAAAATTAAGGAAACAAGAAAAAAAAAAAATACAAATAAGGAGATAGAAAAATATAAAGGAAATAGAAAAGAAACAATAAAAAAATAATAGAAACGGGAAAGCAAGCATAAAAAGGTAGAGGGATAAGGAAACAAGATACAAAATAACAAAACAGAAGACAAAAATACAAATAAACAAAAACACAGAAACAAACACGAATCCACATACCTCCTTCTGGATCCTGAGGCCAAGTCGGGTCAAGGCAGGGTCAAGGGCAAGTGTGGCTGACCTGACCTGAGCTGAGACGTGCTGCTGCCTCTCCTCGAGTCCTACGTCCCAGTGGTAGTCTTTGTAGGGATCACATTTAGGACCATACTTAGAAAGGGGTCACACTTAAGGTTCTTCACTAGCGACCTTCCATCCTGACCTTCAACCTTCTGGCCCTCCAGGAGTTGGCATCCCTGTTGAGTGTAGAGGTAAGGGCAGCAGGCAGTGAGGTAATGGTGACGGGAGGTGATAAATAATGGTGAGGTAATGGTGAGGGGCCAGTAACAGATGGAGAAGTAATAGGGGGGGGGATTTAAAGGTAGGCGCTGCAACAGCGTAGGTCATCTGGCGCCGCAGCAAAATTGAGAAGTAGGCCAAAAGGAGATAAAAAACTTATTTTTCAATTAAAAGCAGGTAAAAACGATAAAATTAAAGGTTAACTAAAAAAAAAATAATAAATAAATAAATACATAAATGAAATAAAATCATATTAAACATTAAAATACATTTAAGAAAAAAAAAAATTCACAGGTTTGGAAGAAGACCCGCTTCTCCCAAACACCTAAAAACATCATGACCCTTGGCCAGGCACTCTGGTCCAAGGACCCTTGAGATATAATAGACACCGCTATCTCTACCGCGACTGCGGTAGAGGTAGTCAAATCAGTCAAACTGGGGCACTCCACGAGTAGGTGCCGCACCGTAAGCGGCGCCAGGCAATCATCACAGTAAGGTTGAGGATCCCTGGTCAACAGGTACTTATTTATAAAGTACGTGTGACCTATACGCAGTCTCGTCAATAAAGTCTGTAATCGGCGATCCCGGACATGGGTGTATGTCCATTGAGGGATAGAGGAAGTAGTGATCTCTCCAATTTTCGAGGTTGCGACCCCCTTTAGCCATCTCCTCTGCCAAATTGCTGCAATTACCTCACGGATTAGAGGAAATACATCTCGAAACGGAACAAGAGCAGGACATGGAGCGCGACATGCTGCCTCTTTAGCGAGATGGTGTTACGTTCACCGGTTAAACTGGTAAGATTGGCATCGGAGAGCCGGTGAACAATAACAATAAAAAAAAACACTGCAGGTTCAACTGGTGAGGAAATGTAAAAGGGGGTCACTTTAAAAAGCTACTTTAATAACCCATAATGAAATTGACACATATATAACAAGAAACATGAAACACAGATATATAACATGAAACACAGGAAAATGACATACACATATACATATAACACAGTAATAAATACAACAATAAAGAACCCAACTTAATACCTAACAATAATCCTAATCCTATATAGAGGCAATGTGGAAAACACGGACGAGGGGAAGTGATACTTATGCGGTGTCGCAATGGTGAAATGCTGGGTGATGGTTGATCCCACGGTAGACCCAAGAGGCGTTGTGTTCACTGGTTGAGGCTTGGATCTCAACTCCCAATCCAGAAAACCAAGAGCTGGCTCAACACTTTCGGTTGAGTCGAAAGGGGCCGCGTGAATCCAACTTCGGGACAGTAGCGGGGCTTCATGAAACGGTGACGTGGAAGGTTCTCGAGACGGTGGCGTGGAAGGTTCATGAGACGGTGACGTGGAAGAGGAGGCGGAGAGGTGGCGAACGAGGTAACAAGCGGAGGAGGTGATGGTAGTAATGCATGTTACGGGCGGGCCGTAACAATGGTCTGCGTGTTCATTCCCTGAAACACCAACGTGACCAGGGACCCAAAAGAACCCAACACGATATCCTCGTTTAGTAAGAAGATATAGCCACTCCAGGGCTGATAAAACCAGTTGCTGAAGGGAAATAAAAGAAGAGAGAGCAGTAAGAGCACTGCGACAGTCACAAAAAATTGTAAAAGACGAAACAGGGGAGTAAAAATTATCTGTAAATCTAGGACTATGGCAGAGAGCTCCGCCGTAAAAACGTACACCAATGAAGGAAGGCTGCCACACTGATAAAATGAGGAAAAAACTACACTAAACCCGACGCCTGTGTCGGATTTGGAACCATCAGTAAAAACAGGAATATCATTAGAATGGATAAAAAAGTGTTCTTAAAACCGTGTGTGGGACAGAGCTGGCAGTAAATCCTTCTTACCATCAATGGTAGGAAGGCATAATGACACAACAGGAAGCTGCCAATAACCAACTCGTGGGAGCCGGAAAGAGAGGACAGGAGTGGGGTTGATAGATAAGTTTGCCATAAGATTTGCCACTCGAAGGCCAAAAGGTTTAGGTAGACTCGGTCGAGTGGCATACGCCTGCGAACGCGAGTCCCGCAATATTGACAGACAAGGGACAGAATCGGGAAGACGGTGGGTGCGAAACCAACACCGGAGCATCGAAGACTGGCGCCGGAGGTCGAGCGGCCAGAAACCAGCATCCACTAGAAGGCTAGGTATTGGAGATGTCCGAAATGCACCCGTAGCCAAGCGGACCCCAGCATGATGCACGGGGTCAAGCGTGCGTAGTCGTGCATCCGTTGCGGATGAATAGATCTCACAGCCGTACTCCAGCTTTGGAAGTATAAGTGTACGGTGAAGAAGCAGCAAAGTATCCCTGTACGCACCCCAAGAGGTGTGACTTAAAAGACGAAGAAGGGATAGTATCATCCTGCAAGACACTTTAAGAGAACGGAAATGTGGAACCCAAGTAAGACGGTTGTCAAACAATAGGCCAAGATATCGAGTGGCCTCCACTCATGAGATGCGTCTATTGGCTAAATATAAGTCGGGATCTTGATGGACGCCACGATTTCGATAAAAATGCATAGACACGGTCTTTGAGGTAGAGAATCGAAAAACGTTTATGTTGGCCAAACTGGACACCTGATTTATTGCCAGTTGGAGCTTTCGCTCAATAAGTGACATCCTAGCAGCAGGAAAAGAGATGCACAAGTCGTCCACATTTAAAGAGCTGTGGACGCCATCCGGTAGAGTATCTATAACACCATTTATTGCAACTGCGAATAGCGTAACACTAAGAATACTTCCCTGTGGGAACACTCCCTACTCAAACCCGTAAATGAAATCTGGATAAAAACTGCTGAATAAAAATAGGAAGGTGGCCACGGAGACCAAAATTAAACAAGGAACGTAAAATCCCATGACACCAAGCTGTGTCGTAGGCCTTCTCCAGGTCAAAATATACAGTAACCCGGTGGTGGTGATTAGCGAAGGCCTCACAAATAGAAGACTCTAGGGATGAAAGAGCATCCGTAGTAGACCTCATCTTTCGGAAGCCGTACTGTGCCGATGACAAGTACTTCTCCCTCTCCAAGTACCACATGAGTCTTACATTTACCATGTTTTCTAACACTTTGCAAATACAAGACGTCCAAGATATAGGACGGTAGTTCGTAGCCTGGAGATGATCATTCCCAGGCTACTGAAATGGGAGAACCACTGCCACAGCCCAAGAAGTTGGAAAGTCATCGGTATGCCAAATCATATTACAAAGATTTAATAAAAAGTTAAAAGCAGTCAGACATGTGACGCAAAAAGGCATAAGGAACGTCATCTGGACCAGGAGAAGAGTCGTGACACTGAGACAAAGCAGTCCGCAGGGACATTATAAGACTCCCCTCCAGCCGAAGAAAAGTTTATGCCAAGAGATTTCATTCTCTGGCGGTGACGTGCGCCCGGGGCTGCAGGATGCCTCCGTGAAACACTGGCATAGCGCTCTGCGAAGAGGTCGGCGACAGTCCTAGGGTCTGCCACCGTTCGCCCAGCAGACAACAAAACTGGTGGGGAGGAGCAGAATACTTCCCAGCAATTCGGCGGACTTTGTTAAAGACATCCGTAAGAGGGTGTGGGCATTAATGGAAGACACATAAGCTTTCCAAGAGGCTCTTTGTGCCTCTTTCAAAACGCGGCGGGCCCGAGCTCGGCAGCGCCGAAAAGCTTCCAGGCACTGCGGGTCCCCACGATGTCGCCGGAGACGAGAGAAAGCCGCCCGTTTCTCTTGCACAGCTTTAGTGCATGCTGCGTTCCACCAAGGAACGGGACGCTTAGTAAAGCGACCTGACGTCCTAGGGATTGTCTGAAGCACTACTGAAATTAAAAAATCGGTAAAATAATCAACAGCCTCAGCACAAGTAGAAAAGTCAGCCAGCAGACAGATAAAAGAGCTAAGATCTGTGAATCGAGGCAAATCTGCCTTGTCTAAGACCCAGCGGGGGGGCCGGGATTGTGGCTCAGAGTTCACAGATTCCAATAAAATCTGAAAGTGTTCACTACCGTGTAAATCCGGTAGGACCCACCAATTAAAATCAAAGAAAGAATTAGATGTATGAATAGAAAGATCGATAGCAGTAAAAGAACCGATTAAAACTCCATGAGGATTACTAGCACCTTCATCCCACAATGGGTGACGGCCGTTAAAATCTCCCAACACAAAAGGCGGTGTCAGCTGACGCACCAGGCCGTCAAGCTCACCCCTGGAGACAAGAAGCCGAGAAGGGAGATATAAACTGCAAATGGTGTACAGTCGTCCCATAAAAACCTTAACAGCAACCACCTGAAGGGAGAGTTGAGTTGTACAAGGGGACAACAGGTATATCCTGACGGACTAGAATAGCTGTGCCACCGTGGTGGCCCTGGTCAGGAAAGGAGTGTTAAAAAGGCACGATAGCCAGGAGGACTAGAATAAGTACTATCAGCTTGAAGATGACTAGCATAGTCTCTTGTACTAGACACTACACAGGCTGGAGAGAACTCCGACAGCAAAGCTCAGTTCCCCACGAGGCGCGAAGGCCTCTACAGTTCCACTGTAGAAGCTTGAAGACGACTATTTGGGTGCAGTGGACGGGCGAGCCTTTTGAGGCTGCCCGTGACTGACCTGACTAGAAATAATCAAACGACGAGAAGACACCGGGAATTGAGGTGTGCCGGGTCGTTGGACCTCAGCCTTTCGGCTTATCGGTGGGTGATGTGAACTACCATCACTTTTACTGGTCCTCGGAGGACGAGGATCTGGCAGGACTACACTTTCCGATACAGTTGGTCCACGAGGGACGGCTATGACAATATCATCGGACGTCACCATGCTCAGACCGTCCTCATCACAAGAAACCTTATCTGAGACGGAGGGCGTCACAGAAGGCTGGGCAGAAACTACTGAAGCTACCATTGCAGAACGGTTCCTGGAGGATTCACGATCATGTACACTGGGAGAAACCTTAGATTGCTTATGCTGAGCTAAATCTATCGACTCCGCAGAGCCGCGGTGCCGTTTGGTCAGTCCCTTCAAAGGCTTAGGCGATGCAGGGGGCAAATGGACATCCACTACATGGGTTACTTTGGTCAAGTCCGTATTATTCTCGTCACTTCTTACAGATGACTCAACTGAGTCATCGGACAAAGGGCAAACCTATTAGCCAGATAAACAGGACCACCCGCCCCAACAGAGCGAGAGGTAGCAGGAGGAGTTGTCTTCAGACCGGCAGACTCGGCTGAAAAGTGAGCGGCCAATGAAGCATAAGATGTCGCACCAGTACCGTCCTTCTGGCGGTAAAGGAGTTCACGGCGGGCGCTACCTAAAGGCTGATGAACTGACTGTTAGCAAGCTGTAGAATGTCCTGCTCCAGGCGATACCTGGGGCATTGCCAGGAACGTACCTGGTGAGCATCACGGCAATGAAAACAATTAGCAGAGCGATCATCACATCGGGAAGCCTCCTTGCAGGAGTTTTTACAATGACCGTACCGAATAACATGAGAAACACTGAAGAGGGCGAAAACAAAACGCCTCACCCTAAGATTGATAAGAAGGCATAAGGAATATCATCTGGCCCAGGAGAAGAGTCATGACACTGGGACAAAGCAGTCCGCAACTCGGAAGCAGAGAAGGGACATTATAAGACTCCCCTCCAGCGGAAGAAAAATTTATGCCGAGAGATTCCATTCTCTGGCGGTGACGTGCGCCCGGGCTGCAGGATGCCTCCGGGAAACACTGGCAAAGTGCTCCGCGAAGAGGTCGGCGACAGTCTAGGGTCTGCCACCGTTCGCCCAGCAGACAACAAAACTGGTGGGGAGGCAGAATACTTCCCAGCAATTCGGCGGACTTTGTTAAAGACATCCGTAAGAGGGTGCGGACGTTTATGGAAGACATAAGCTTTCCAAGAGGCTCTTTGTGCCTCTTTCAAAACGGCGGGGCCGAGCTCGGCAGCCGAAAAGCTTCCAGGCACTGCGGGTCCCCACGATGTCGCCGGAGACGAGAAAGCTGCGTTTCTCTTTCACACTGCAGTGCATGCTGCGTTCCACCAAGGAACGGGACGCTTAGTAAAGCGACTGACGTCCTAGGGATTGTCTGAAGGCTACTGAAATAAAAAATCGGTAAAATAATCAACAGCCTCAGCACAAGTAGAAAAGTCAGCCAGCGGACGGATAAAAGCTAAGGTCTGTGAATCGAGGCCAATCTGCCTTGTCTAAAACCCAGCGTGGGGCTGGGACTGTGGCTCAGATTTCACAGATTGCAATAAAATCGGAAAGTGGTCACTACCGTGTAAATCCGGTAGGACCCGCCAATTAAAATCAAGGAAAGAATTAATTAAAATCAAGGAAAGAATTAGATGTACAATGTGTAAAAGATCGATCATCCTCAATAAAAGAACCGATTAAAACCCATGAGGATTACTAGCACCTTCATCCCACAATGGTGACGGCCGTTAAAATCTCCCAACAAAGAAAAGGCGGAGTCAGCTGACGCACCAGGCCGTCAAGCTCACCCCTGGAGACAGGAAGCCGAGGAGGAGATATAAACTGCAAATAGTGTAGTCGTCCCATAAAAACCTTAACAGCAACCACCTGAAGGGAGAGTTGAGTTGCACCAAGATAACA
>NC_059259.1:2438694-2498694 GCF_017591435.1 Portunus trituberculatus
GGCTGTTTGCTCTTCGCTCCCGATCTCCGCTCTCTGCTCTCCGCTCTCCGTTGGGAAGTATTAGGTGATGATAGTGAAGAGGAGGAGGAGGAGGACGAAGAGGAGGACAATTAATTTTATGTGTATTCATTTATTCAGGAAATTCAAATGAGGGAGAAACTCATTCAAATCTCTCTCTCTCTCTCTCTCTCTCTCTCTCTCTCTCTCTCTCTCTCGTATGTGTGTGTGTGTATTCACCTAGTTGTATTCACCTAGTTGTAATTTTACAGGGCCTGGGTATCATACTCGTGTGGCCCCGTCCCCATATCTACACACATCCAACTTTCCTTTAAAACTATGCACACTCCTCGCTGACACCACCTCCTCACTCAAACCATTCCACACCTCCACACATCTTTGTGGGAAACTATATTTCTTCACATCCTTCAAGCATATTCCCTTGGCTATCTTTTTACTATGCGACCTTGTAGTTCTATTTAAGTTTTCCTCTCTCAACATCATTTGCTCATTATCCACTTCATCCAGTCCGTTCAACAGTTTATAAACCTGTATTAAATCTCTTTTCTCTTCTTTGTTCCAAAGTAAGCAAATTCATTTCTTTTAATCTCTCCTCGTAGGTCATTTCTGCCAATTCCGGAACCATTTTTGTTGCCATTCTCTGCAATCTCTCCAACTTCCTTATATGCTTCTTTTTATAAGGGGACCAAACCATCCCAGCATATTCCAATCTTGGTCTAATTACCGTACTAATTAATTTCTTCATCATATCTTTATCCATATAATGGAAGGCTAATCCAATATTTTTATCAAATTATACGTTTCTCCAAACATCTTATCAATATGAGCCTCAAACTGCCCATGGTCTTGTATTATCACTCCCAAATCCTTTTCCTTTTCCACCTTTTTCAACACTACTTCTTCACCCATCTTATATGACCCTCTTGGCCGTCTTCCGCTCTTCCCCATCTCCATCACATGACTTGCTCAGATTAAATTCCATTTGCCACCTCTTGCTCCACTCCCAAATCTTATCCAGGTCTGCCTGTAAAATTTCACAATCTTCTTCACTCTTCACACACCTACACAACTTCGCATCATCCGCAAACAAATTAATATAACTGTTTACTCCCTCTGGCATGTCATTAATATATACAAGGAAAAGTATTGGTGCCAACACCTTGTGGGACTCCACTCTCCACCACCAACCAGTCCGACTTTGCATCTCTTATTATCGTTCTCATCTCCATCTCAAGTAGTTTTCCATCCACTTTAACACTTTTCCTTTCAGTCCTCCATAAATCTCTAATTTCCATAACAGTCTCATGTGAGGTACCTTGTCAAAAGCTTTCTTTAAATCCAAATATACACAGTCCATCCATCCCTCTCTCTCTCTTGTATTTTGTCAACCACTCTTGAATAAAAGCTCAGTAGATTTGTTACACATGACCTCCCTTTCCTGAAGCCAAATTGATGATCCGATAATAACTTATGATCCTCCAGGAACCGTATCCAATATTTCTTTATCACCCTCTCACAAATCTTACCGACCACACTTGTTAGAGACACAGGTCTATAGTTAAGAGGCTCTTCCTTACTGCCTCCCTTATAAATGGGCACCACTTCAGCTCTCTTCCACTCTACTGGTACTTCCCTGTTTCTAATGAACACCTTATAATATCATATAATGGATCAATCAATTCTTCTCTACACTCCTTCAATAATTTTCCTGAAACTTCATCTGGTCCCATCGCTTTATCATCTTTAAGTTCCTCCAACATTTTATATAACTCCTTTTTAGGTATCTTAATGTCATCCATGTGCACATTTCCTTGTACATTCTGAGGCTTTACAAACATTGTTTCTTCAGTAAATACTTGCTGAAACCTATTATTTAGCAATTCCGCTATATTCTTAGGGTCATCTACTATCCCTTGCTCTCCTTTTAATCTTTCAATGGACTCTCTCTTTTTAAGTTTACCATTTATGAACCTGTAAAACAATTTTGGATGTTCCTTACTCTTGTCTACAATATCTTTTCAAATTTTCTTTCTTCCTCCTCCTTACCCTCACATACTCATTTCTCGCCACTCTATAATTCTCCTTATTTAGTATATTCCTGCTCTTTTCCATCTTTTCCAAGCCACATCTCTCTTTTCCTTAGCCTTAACACAAGTTGCATTAAACCAATCCTTTCTTCCTTCCTCTCTCGGTTTATACTTTGGTACAAATTTCATAACTCCTTCTTTATAATATTTCATAAAATCTCATATTTCTTTTGCACTTCTCTGATTTGTAACATCTCCTCCCAATCTAATTTTCTGAAATAATTTTTCAAACTTTCTGTGTCCATCTTTCTATAATTCAATCTACCACTCCTGTATGTCTCGTCCTTCCTTCGCTGTGTTGTTGCTATCTGCATTTCCATAACCACATGATCACTCTTTCCCAAAGGACACTTGTATTGTATATCTCCACATAGGTACACTTCTCTTGTTAACACCAAATCCAGTCTAGCCGGTTCATCATCTCCTCTATATCTAGTATTTTCCTTCACCCTCTGGTCCATCATATTTTCCATCATTAGATTAAGAAATCTCTCTCCCCATGCTTCCTCTCCAACACCACTTACTAGATTTTCCCAATCCACCTCCTTACAATTAAAATCTCCTACTAGTATCACCTTTCTTTTTCCAGATAATACACTTTACAAACTCTATAAAGTATCCTTGATCATATTGTCGTATTCCCTTACTGTCCAAGAATTTGTTTTAGGAGGTACATAGGTCACCATGATTATTAATTCTTTTCCATCACTTTTTATCCTTATGCTTATCACTTCTGCGTTGTTCTTCCCATACCAAACCTTATCCACATTTATTTATTTCTTCGTCATAATCATAACTCCTCCTCCATCTTTACTCTCCCTATCCTTTCTCCATATATTATAATTATTTATTATCCAAATTTATCTTTGTTTTTTTCATGCAATTTTGTCTCAGTCAAACACACTATATCAGGCTTCTCCACTATCATATAGTCTTGCAATTCCAATCTACTTGACAGTATCCCATCTATATTAGTATACATTACGGTCCACCCACTGCTCCCTCTAGGGGTTCCTCCGTATTCCTTCTTTCCACATACCACTTTCTGACTCTCTCTCCTATAACTCTCCAAAAAAACATTTCTCTTTCCTCCTCAGACCGCTGTGTGTGTGTGTGTGTGTGTGTGTGTGTGTGTGTGTGTGTGTGTGTGTGTGTGTGTGTGTGTGTTTCTGTTATAAACAGAGAGAGAGAGAGAGAGAGAGAGAGAGAGAGAGAGAGAGAGAGAGAGAGAGAGAGAGAGAGAGAAGCGGCAAATGCAGGTGCTGCTACCTCTATTTTTACTACTACTATATATTACTAATAATACTATTATTACTACCAATACTATTACTACTGCTACTATTACTACTGCTACTACTTCTACTACTATAACTATTATTTGAATTACTACTAGTACTAGAACTATTACTACTACTACTACTACTACTACTACTACTACTACTAATAATAATAATAATAATACAATTATTATTATTACTACTACTGCGCAACAGCATAGGTCATATGGCGCCGCATGAAACTATTTAATTAAAACCAAAAGGGTTTAAAACAAATCGTAAAATAACTAAAACAAGTAAAAACGATAAAATTAATGGTAATTAAAACAAAAAGCTACAATAATATACATAAAACATTAAAATACATATAATAAAATTAAATAAAATTCACAGCTTTGGGAGAAGGCCAGCTTCTCCCAAAAATCTAAAAACGTCATGGCCTTGGGCCAGACACTTTGGTCCAAGGACCTTTGAGATATAATAGACACCGCTATCTCTACCGCGACAGCGGTAGAGGTAGCGGTGTCGTAACTCTATCAAACTAGGGCACTCTACCAATAGGTGCCGCACGGTAAGCGGCACCAGGCAGTCATCACAGTAAGGTTGAGGGTCCCTGGTCAACAGGTACCTCTGTGTAAGGTACGTGTGACCTATACGCAGTCGCGCCAATAAAGTCTGTAAACGTCGATCTCGAACATGGGTGTATGTCCAGTGAGGGATAGAGGAAATAGTGATCTCTCCCATTTTCGAGGTTGCGACCCCCGTTAGCCATCTCCTCTGCCAAATTGCTGCAACTGCCTCACGAATTAGAGGAAAGACATCTCGAAACGGAACAGACGCAGGAGATGGAGCGCGACTTGCTGCCTCTTTAGCGAGGCGATCTGCGTGTTCATTCCCTGGAACACCAACGTGACCAGGGACCCAACAGAACCCAACACGATATCCTCGTTGTGTAAGAAGGTATAGCCACTCCAGGGCTGATAAAACCAAAGGGTTAAAGGATATAGTGCAAGAGAGAGAAGTAAGAGCACTGCGACAGTCACTAAAAATTGTAAAAGACGAAACCGGTAGAGTAAAAATTATTTGTAAAGCTAGGACTATGGCAGACAGCTCCGCAGTAAAAACGGATGCCACTGAAGGAAGGCTGCCAGACCGATAAAAGAGGAAAACCACACTAAATCCAACGCCTGCGTCGGATTTGGAACCATCAGTAAAAACAGGGATATCATCAGAATGCATAAAAAGTGTTCTAAAACCGTGTGTGGGACAGAGCTGGCAGAAAATCCTTCTTGCCATCCATGGCAGGGCATAATGAGATAACAGGAAGCTGCCAATAACCAACTCGTGGGAGACGGAAAGAGTACACAGGAGTGGGGTCGATAGATAACTCTGCCATGAGATTTGCAACACGTAGGCCAAAAGGTTTAGGGAGACTCGGTCGAGTGACATACGCCTGCGAGCGCGAGTCCCGCAACATTGACACACAGGGACAAAATCAGGAAGACGGTGGGTGCGAAACCAACACCGGAGCATCGAAGACTGGCGCCGGAGGTCGAGCGGCCAGAAACCAGCATCCACTAGAAGGCTAGGTATTGGAGATGTCCGAAATGCACCCGTAGCCAAGCGGACCCCAGCATGATGCACGGGGTCAAGCGTGCGTAGTCGTGCATCCGTTGCGGATGAGTAGATCTCACAGCCGTATTCCAGCTTCGGAAGTATGAGTGTACGGTGAAGCAGCAGCAACGTGTCCCTGTCCGCACCCCAAGAGGTGTGACTTAAAACCCGAAGAAGGGATAGTGCCTGCCGACAAGACGCCTTAAGAGAACGGAAATGGGGAACCCAGGTGAGACGGTTGTCAAATAAAAGGCCAAGATATCGAGTCGCCTCCACGCATGAGAGGCGTCTATTGGCGAGGTATAAATCCGGGTCTGGATGGACACCACGGTTGCGACAAAAATGCATAGCTACGGTCTTGGAGGTGGAGAATCGAAAACCATTCATGTTGGCCCAACTGGACACCCTATTGATCGCCAGTTGGAGCTTGCGCTCAATCAGTGACATCCTAGCAGCAGCAAAAGAGATGCACAAGTCGTCCACATATAAAGAGCTGTGAATGCCATCCGGTAGAGTATCTATAACACCATTTATTGCAACTGCGAATAGCGTAACACTAAGAATACTTCCTGTGGGACACCGTCATTTAAAGCAGTAGCATCGGAGAGAACACTCCCAACTCGAACCCGTAAAAACGTCTGGATAAAAACTGCTGGATAAAAATAGGAAGGTGGCCACGAAGGCCAAAATTAAACAAAGACTGTAAAATGCCATGACACCAAGCCGTGTCGTAGGCCTTCTCCAGGTCAAAAAGACTGTTACTTGATGGTGGTGATTAGCGAAGGCCTCACAAATGGAAGACTCTAGGGATAAAAGAGCATCAGTAGTAGACCTCATCTTTCGGAAGCCGTACTGTACCGATGACAAGTACTTCCCCTCTCCAAGTACCACATGAGTCTTACATTTACCATCTTTTCTAACACTTTACAAATACAGGACGTCAAAGATATAGGACGGTAGTTCGTAGCCTGGAGATTATCTTTCCCAGGCTTCGGAAATGGGAGAACCACTGCCACAGCCCAAGAAGATGGAAAGTCACCGGTATGCCAAATCATATTATAAAGATTTAAAAAAAGTTAAAAGCAGTGTCAGACATGTGGCGCAAGAAGGCATAAGGTATATCATCTGGCCCAGGAGAAGAGTCATGACACTGGGACAAAGCAGTCCGCAACTCGGAAGCAGAGAAAGGGACATTATAAGACTCCTCCAGCGGAAGAAAAGTTTATGCCGAGAGATTCCATTCTCTGGCGGTGACGTGCGCCCGGGCTGCAGGATGCCTCTGGGAAACACTGGCAAAGTGCTCCGCGAAGAGGTCGGCGACATTCCTAGGGTCTGCCACCGTTCGCCCAGCAGACAACAAAATTGGTGGGGAAGGAGCAGAATACTTCCCAGCAATTCGGCGGACTTTGTTGAAGACATCCGTAAGAGGGTGCGGACGTTTAATGGAAGAGACATAAGCTTTCCAAGAGGCTCTTTGTGCCTCTTTCAAAACGCGGCGGGCCCGAGCTCGGCAGCGCCGAAAAGCTTCCAGGCACTGCGGGTCCCCACGATGTCGCCGGAGACGAGAGAAAGCTGCCCGTTTCTCTTTCACCGCTGCAGTGCATGCTGCGTTCCACCAAGGAACGGGACGCTTAGTAAAGCGACCTGACGTCCTAGGGATTGTCTGAAGCGCTAAAGAAATAAAAATCGGTAAAATAATCAACAGCCTCAGCACAAGTAGAAAAGTCAGCCAGCGGACGGATAAAAGAGCTAAGGTCTGTGAATCGACGCCAATCTGCCTTGTCTAAAACCCAGCGTGGGGCCGGGACTGTGGCTCAGATTTCACAGATTCAATAAAATCGGAAAGTGGTCACTACCGTGTAAATCCGGTAGGACTCGCCAATTAAAATCAAGGAAAGAATTAGATGTACAAAGAGAAAGATCGATAGCTGTAAAAGTCCCAGTAGGACTGTGGAAATGTGTAACATCCCCAGAATTTAAAATCTCCAATCCCTCATCCTCAATAAAAGAACCGATTAAAACCCCACGAGGATTACTAGCACCTTCATCCCACAATGGGTGACGGCCGTTAAAATCTCCCAACAAAGAAAAGGCGGAGTCAGCTGACGCACCAGGCCGTCAAGCTCACCCCTGGAGACAGGAAGCCGAGGAGGAGATATAAACTGCAGATGGTGTACAGTCGTCCCATAAAGACCTTAACAGCAACCACCTGAAGGGAGAGTTAAGTTGTACCGGGATAACAGGTATATCCTGACGGACTAGAATAGCTGTGCCACCGTGGTGGCCCTGGTCAGGAAAGGAGTGTTAAAAAGGCACGATAGCCAGGAGGACTAGAATAAGTACTATCACCTATCATAGTCTCTTGTAGAGCTACACAGGCTGGAGAGAACTCCGACAGCAAAGCTCGGAGTTCCCCACGAGGCGCGAAGGCCTCTACAGTTCCACTGTAGAAGCTTGAAGATGACTATTTGGGTGCAGTGGACGAGCGAGCCTTTTGAGGCTGCCCGTGACTGACCTGACTAGAAATAATCAAACGACGAGAAGACACCGGGAGTTGAGATGTGCCGGGTCGTTGGACCTCAGCCTTTCGGCTTATCGGTGGGTGATGCGAACCATCATCACTTTTACCGGTCCTCGGAGGACGAGGATCAGGCAGGACTGCACTTTCCGATACAGTTGGTCCACGAGGGACGGCTGTGACAATATCATCGGACGTCTCCATGCTCAGACCGTCCTCATCATAAGAAGCCCGATCTGAGACGGAGGGCGTCACAGAAGGCTGGACAGAAACTACTGGAGCTACCCTAGCAGAGCGGTCCCTGGAGGACTCACGATTATGCACCGGGAGAAACTTAGACTGCTTAGGCTGAGCTAAATCTAACGACTCCGCAGAGCCGCGGTGCCGTTTGGTCAGACCCTTCAAAGGCTTAGGAGATACAGGTGGCAAATGGACATCTACTACATGGGTGACTTTGGTCAAGTCCGTATTTTTCTCGTCACTTCTAAGAGATGACTCAACCGAGTCATCAGACAAAAGGCAAACCTGTTAGCCAGATGAACAGGACCACCCGCCCCAACAGAGCGAGAGGTAGCAGGAGTTGTCTTCGGACCGGCAGACTCAGCCGAAGAGCGAGCGGCCAATGAAGCATAGGATGTCGCACCAGTACCATCCTTCTGGCGGTACAGGAGTTCACGGCGGGCGCTACCGAGGCTGATAAACTGACTATTGGCAAGCTGTAGAATGTCCTGCTCCAGGCGATACCTGGGGCATTGCCTGGAACGTACCTGGTGAGCATCACGGCAATGAAAACAATAAGCTGCACCATTGCAATGCTCCTCTGAATGTGAGTCGAGTGCAGAGCAATTACCACATCGGGAAGCTTCCTTACACGAGCTTTTCCGTGACCGTACCCATAGCATGAGAAGCACTGAAGAGGGCGAGAAACAAACGCCTCACCCTAAGGTTGATAGGACCGATATTAACACGGTCAGGAAGGGTGGACCCAAAAAGGTGAGAAGGACCATGTTGGAGGAGTTCCTCATCTTAGTCACCTTTTGTACTGAGCTAGGACACATTGCTAGTATTTCCTCTTCTGGGAATTCATAGATCCTGACTATAAACACAACCTTTGCTATAATTAAAGGTGGGATGAGCCTTAACAGTCTCAAACATGCTGTCAGAAGGGCATGGGAGATGTTGCAACATCCTAGCTTGCGTAAGATCTTTGCTCGCACAAGCACCCCTTCCCATATTTTTCAGATTCCCTCAGGAATCGTGCCGATCTCTTTGGACAGGTACCGGGAGGCATGGATGAAATTCCACGCCCATTTCTATAGTACGCCACAAACCAACGTGGAGGTGGGATCTGGCGGACTGCTGGAACTGAATTCTCTAAATAGTTTTCAAAAACATTTGGGATGTAATCCATGTCACTGTCTGAAATATTACGTGACTGGAGAAATTCAGTTTTAAAGCCATGGCCGGCAAGGGCAGAGATGCTACATGTTCATAAGCCAAACGAGCTTCATCACATGACATAAACGTTACATAGCAGCGGTTAGAAGGAAAGTCCTTATCATAAACCAGTCGAATGCGAACAACCGTACCATACGCCTTGAGAAGTGAGTGCAAGGCATGATAGAAAATGATGGATTAACATTTACCATTACAAAGAGTCATATGCAGCAGAAATGCATCCCTCAGAAGAACTCCCAGAACAGGAGACTGCTGTGGGAGGCCCTTGTGGAGGGAATCCTCCTTCCACTCAGACCTGAAGATGACGTCTCGTGGGCCAGGTCAGCCACCTCACGAGAACCTGAATGTTTTTGTGTTTTCCCATAAAAAAACAGCTACACAAAAATTGGCTCCAGGGCAAGGAAACCACCTACTGGGACTACAATGGGAGGAGCGCTGGCTGCCGTGGACGGGTACCTCGTCCCCATGCGGACCAGTCGTTTTAAAAAGGCCCCACATGATACGAATGTTTGTCCACGACAGAGCTGAGACCCCTCCCAAAGCATCCCAGCCTGGACACCCAACCATCCAGCACAGGACGGCCCCTATTGGGCGATCCTCCAGCGGGTGGCTCCGCTGGTCCACTGGCAGCCTACGTAGGAACCATTTAGTCTGGCCCCTCACTGGCGACCGTACTAGCATGGGTAGCCCTCTCCCCTCGAAAGGGCAGAGCAGGGCCTAAGCCCCTCTAGCCTAGCTCGCCAGGTCACAGGGCACGCAAGCCCCCACCACGACAAGGCGGTTCCCATCTGGGGGTTGAAGGGTCTGCCCGTGACTCACCTGACTAGAAATAATCAACCGACGAGAAGACACCGGGAGTTGAGATGTGCCGGGTCGATGAACCGCAGCCCTTTCGCCCGGTGAGTGTTGTGAATTAATACCATTCCTACTGGTCACCAGACGATGAGGGTCAGGCTGCACTGCACTTTTCGCCAAAGTGGGTTCACGAGGGACGGCTGTGATAATATCACCAGATAACTCCATGCTAAGACCATTCTCGTCACAAGATGCCCGATCTGAGACAGAGGGTGTCACACAAGGCTGAACAGAAACTATTGGAGCTAATATTGCAGAGCAATCTCTGGAGGACTCACAATCATGTGCACCAGGAGAAATCTTAGATTGCTTTGGCTGATTGCTGGCTAAATCTATCGACTCCGCAGAGACGCGGTACCGCTTGGTCAGGCCCTTCAAAGGCTTAGGTGATACAGGAAGAGAATGTACATCATCTACCTGGGTCACCTTGGTCAAGGCCGGAGGATTCCCGTCACATCTTTGAGATGCCTCAACTGAGTCATCATACAAAAGGGCAAACCTATTAGCCAAATGAACGGCAAGACCACCAGCCACAAGAGAGTTAGAGGTAGCAGATGTCTTCAGACCTTCAGACTTAGCTGATGAGCGAGCGGCTAAGGAAGCATAAGATGTCGCACCAGTAACGTCCTTTTGGCGGTAAAGGAGTTCGCGGCGAGCACTACGAAGGCTGATAAACTGAAGATTAACAAGCTGTAAAATATCCTGCTTCAGGAGATATCTTGGGCATTGCCTGGAACGTACCTGGTGAGCATCACGGCAATGGAAACAATAAGCAGCAGAATCACAATACTCCTCATAATGTGAGTATAATGCTGAGCAGTCACCACATCGGGAAGTTGTCCTTTCAGGAGCTTTTACCATGACCATAACCGTATCATGAGAAACACTGAAGAGGGCGGGAAACAAAACGCCTCACCCTAAGATTGATGGGACCGATATGAACACAGTCAGGAAGGGTGGAACCAAAAAAATGTGAGAAGGACAATATTGGAGGAATTCCTCATCTTAGTCACCTTATGGATTGCGCAGAGAACTCAAAAAGGTCCTGACTATAAACACAGCCTTTACTGTAATTAAAGGTGGGATGAGCCTTCACGGTCTCAAACATGCTGTCAGCAGGATATGGGAAATGTTGCAACATCCTCGCCTGAGTAATAACTTTTTCCCGCACGGATACCCCTTTACCGTACTTCTTTAGATTTCCCTCAGGGATTGTGCCGATTTCTTTAGGAAGGTAGCGGGAAGCATGGATGAAATTCCCACGCCCATTTCAGTACTATGCAAAAAACTAACGTGGAGGCGGGATCTGGCTGACTTCTGGAACTGAAAACTCTAAATAGTTGTCAAAAACATTTGGGATATAGTCCATGCCACCGTCTGAAATATTGAGTGAGTGGAGAAGTTCCGTCTTAAAGTAAGAGCCAGTAAGGGGCAGAGATGCTACATGTTCTACAGCCAAACGGGCTTCATCACCTGACATAAATGTCACATAACAGCGATTAGACGTAAAGTCCTTATCATAAACAAGTCGAATGCGAAGGACCGTGCCATATACTTTGAGAAGGGAGTGCAAGGCGTGATAAGAGAAGGATAGATTAAAATTTACCATCAAAATGGAGTCCAAACCAGCAGAGATGCGTCCCTCAGTAGAACTCCCAGAGCAGGAGACTGCTGTAGGAGGCACTTGTGTAGGGGAATCCTCCTTCCTACTCACATGTGAAGATGACGTCTCGCAGGCCAGGTCAGCCACCTCACGAGAACCTGATATTTTTTTTTGTGTTTCCCCATATGCATTAAGTAACACAAAAGAAGAGCTCCAGGGGCAAGGGAAAGCAGATACTGGGACTACAATGGGAGCGAGCTGGCTGCAGTGGACAGGATACCTCGTCCCCATGCGGACCAGTCATTTAAAAAAAAAAAAAGGCCCCACATGATGGGAATGTTTGTCCACGACAGAGCTAAGACCCCCCTCCCAAAGCATCCCAGCCTGGACACCCAACCATTCAACACAGGACAACCCCTATTGAGCGATCCCTCCAGCGGGTGGCTCCGCTGGTCCACTGGCAGCTTACGTAGAAACCATTTGATCTGTCCCCTCACTGGCAACCTTAGTAGCATGGGTAGCTCTCTCCCCCTTGGAAGGGCAGAGCAAGGGCTAAAGCCCCCTCTAGCCTAACTCGCCAGGATGGATAGATGGATTTTATATAAGGCGCCGCAAAGGCTAAGGTCATGTGGCGCCGCTTCAAAAATTTAAAATGGCAGAGTAGTTATAAAAACTATATAAAAACAGTTAAAAACAATATAATATTTAAAAACTAAAAAAGGCAATAAAACGAAATAAAATATTAAAATGCAAAATAAAATAAGAATAAAATTCAAAGCTTTGGGAGAAGCCCAGCTTCTCCCAAAAACCTAAAAACGTCATAGCCCTGGGCCAGACAATCTGGTCCAAGGACCTTTGAGATATAATAGACACTGCTATCTCTACCGCGACAGCGGTAGATGTAGCGGTGTCGTAAGTCAATCAAACTAGGGCACTCTACAAGAAGGTGCCGTACAGTGAGCGGCACCAAGCAGTCATCACAATAAGGTTGTGGGTCCCTGGTCATCAGGTACCTTTGTGTAAGGTACGTGTGACCTATACGAAGTCGCGCCAATAAAGTCTGTGCACGGCGATCACGGACATGGGTGTATATCCACTGAGGGAGTGTAGAAGTAGTGTTCTCTCCTCCTTTTTCGAGGTTGCGACCCCCGTTAGCCATCTCCTCTGCCAAATTGCTGCAATCAAAGGGTTAAATGATATAGGGCAAGAGAGAGAAGTAAGAGCACTGCGACAGTCAATAAAAATTGTAAAAGACGAAGCCAGTAGATAAAAAATAATCTGTAAAGCTAGGACTATGGCAGACAGCTCCGCAGTGAAGACAGATGCCACTGAAGGAAGGCTGCCACACCGATAAAAAGAGGGGAAAACCACACTAAATCCAACGCCTGCGTCAGATTTGGAACCATCAGTAAAAACAGGGGTATCATCAGAATGCATAAAAAAGTGTTCTAAAAACCGTGTGTGGGACAGAGCTGGCAGAAAATCCTTTTTGCCATCCATGGCAGGAGGGCATAAGGAGGTAACAGGAAGCTGCCAATAACCAAGTTGGGGGAGCCGGAAAAAGTACACAGGAGTGGGGTTGATAGATAACTCTGCCATGAGATATGCAACTCATAGGCCAAAAGGTTTAGGGAGACTCGGTCGAGTGACATACGCCTGCGAGCGCGAGTCCCGCAACATTGACACACAGGGACAGAATCAGGAAGACGGTGGGTGCGAAACCAACACCGGAGCATCGAAGACTGGCGCCGGAGGTCGAGCGGCCAGAAACCAGCATCCACTAGAAGGCTAGGTATTGGAGATGTCCGAAATGCACCCGTAGCCAAGCGGACCCCAGCATGATGCACGGGGTCAAGCGTGCGTAGTCGTGCATCCGTTGCGGATGAGTAGATCTCACAGCCGTATTCCAGCTTCGGAAGTATGAGTGTACGGTGAAGCAGCAGCAACGTGTCCCTGTCCGCACCCCAAGAGGTGTGACTTAAAACCCGAAGAAGGGATAATGCCTGCCGACAAGACGCCTTAAGAGAACGGAAATGGGGAACCCAGGTGAGACGGTTGTCAAATAAAAGGCCAAGATATCGAGTCGCCTCCACGCATGAGAGGCGTCTATTGGCGAGGTATAAATCAGGGTCTGGATGGACACCACGGTTGCGACAAAATGCATAGCTACGGTCTTCGAGGTGGAGAATCGAAAACCGTTCATGTTGGCCCAACTGGACACCCTATTGATCGCCAGTTGGAGCTTGCGCTCAATCAGTGACATCCTAGCAGCAGCAAAGAAATACATAAATCATCAACATATAAGAACTGTGAATGCCATCTGGGAGAGTATCTATAACACCATTTATTGCGACTGCAAATAATGTAACACTAAGAATACTTCCTGTGGACACCGTCATTTAAAGCAGTAGCATCAGAGAAAACACTCCCACTCGAACCCGTAAAAACGTCTGGATAAAAACTGCTGGATAAAATAGGAAGGTGGCCACGAGGCCAAAATTAAACAAAGACTGTAAAATGCCATGACACCAAGCCGTGTCGTAGGCCTTCTCCAGGTCAAAAATACTGTTACTTGATGGTGGTGATTAGCTAAGGCCTAAAAAATGGAAGACTCTATAAAGAGCATCAGTAGTAGACCTCATCTTTCGGAAGCCGTACTGTACCGATGACAAGTACTTCCTCTCCAAGTACCACATGAGTCTTACATTTACCATCTTTTCTAAAACTTTACAAATACAGGATGTCAAAGATATAGGACGGTAGTTCGTAGCCTGGAGATTATCTTTCCCAGGCTTCGGAAATGGGAGAACCACTGCCACAGCCCAAGAAGATGGAAAGTCACCGGTATGCCAAATCATATTATAAAGATTTAAAAGAAAGTTAGTGACAGTGACAGACATGTGGCGCAAGAAGGCATAAGGTATATCATCTGGCCCAGGAGAAGAGTCGTGACACTGGGACAAAGCAGTCCGCAACTCGGAAGCAGAGAAAGGGACATTATAAGACTCCTCCAGCTGAAGAAAAGTTTATGCCGAGAGATTTCATTCTCTGGCGGTGACGTGCGCCCGGAGATGCAGGATGCCTCTGGGAAACACTGGCAAAGTGCTCCGCGAAGAGGTCGGCGACATTCCTAGGGTCTGCCACCGTTCGCCCAGCAGACAACAAAATTGGTGGGAAAGGAGCAGAATACTTCCCAGCAATTCGGCGGGCTTTGTTGAAGACATCCGTAAGAAGGGTGCGGAGGTTTATGGAAGAGACATAGGCTTTCCACGAGGCTCTTTGTGCCTCTTTCAAAATGCAGCGGGCCCAAGCTCGGCATCGCCGAAAAGCTTCCAGGCACTGCAGGTCCCCACGATGTCGCCGGAGACGAGAGAAAGCTGCCCGTTTCTCTTTCACCGCTGCAGTGCATGCTGCGTTCCACCAAGGAACGGGACGCTTAGTAAAGCGACCTGACGTTCTAGGGATTGTCGGAAGCGCTACTGAAATCAGCACAAGTAGAAAATCGGTAAAATAATCAACAGCCTCAGCACAAGTAGAAAAGTCAGCCCAAGGAAAGAATTAGATGTACAAAGAGAAAGACGGATAAAAAGAGCTAATGTGTCTCAATCCTCATCCTCAATAAAAGAACCGATTAAAACCCCACGGCGATTACTAGCACCTTCATCCCACAGTGGGTGACGGCCATTAAAATCTCCCAACAAGAGAAAAGGCGGAGTCAGCTGACGCACCAGGCCGTCAAGCTCACCCCTGGAGACAGGAAGCCGAGGAGGGAGATATAAACTGCAAATGGTGTACAGTCGTCCCATAAAGACCTTAACGGTAACCACCTGAAGGGGAGAGATAAGTTGTAACGAGATAACAGGTATATCCTGACGGACTAGAGTAGCTGTGCCACCGTGGTAGCCCTGGTCAGGAAAGGTGTACTAAAAAAGGCACGATAGCCAGGAGGACTAGAATAAGTACTATCACCTAGCATAGTCTCTTGTAGAGCTACACAGGCTGGAGAGAACTCCGACAGCCAAGCTCGGAGTTCCCCCCACAAGGCGCGAAGGCCTCTACAGTTCCACTGTAGAAGCTTGAAGATGACTATTTAGGTGCAGTGGACGGGCGAGCCTTTTGAAGGGGCTGCCCGTGACTCACCTGACTAGAAATAATCAACCGACGAGAAGACACCGGGAGTTGAGATGTGCTGGGTCGTTGGACCGCTGCCTTTCGGCTTGCCGGTGAGTGATGCGAACCATCATCACTCCTACCGGTCCTCGGAGGACGAGGGTCAGGACTGCACTTTTTGACACAGCGGGTCCACGAGGGACGGCTGTGACAATATCATCGGACGTCTCCATGCTAAGACCGTCCTCATCACAAGAAGCCCGATATGGGACGGAGCGCGTCACAGAAGGTTGGACAGAAATAACTGGAGCTACCATTGCAGAGCGGTCCCTGGAGGACTCACGATCGTGTGCACCGGGAGAAACCTTAGATTGCTTAGGCTGAGCAAATTCTATCGACTCCGCAGAGCCGCGGTGCCGTTTGGTCATGCCCTTCAAAGGCTTAGGCGATGGAGGAGGCAAATAGACATCAACTTCATGGGTAAGTTTGGTCAAGTCCGTATTATTCTCATCGCTTCTTACAGGTGACTCAACTGAGTCATCAGACAAAAGAGCAAACCTATTGGCCAAATAAACAGGACCACCCGCCCCAACAGAGCGAGAGGTAGCAGAAGGGTTGTCTTCGGACCGGCAGACTCAACTGAAGTGTGTGCGGCCAATGAAGCATAAGATGTCGCACGAGTACCGTCCTTCTGGCGGTACAGGAGTTCACGGCGGGCGCTACCGAGGCTAATAAACTGACTATTAGCTAGCTGTAGAATGTCCTGCTCCAGGCGATACCTGGGCATTGCCTGGAACGTACCTGGTGAGCATCATGGCAATGAAAGCAATAAGCAGCATTGCAATGCTCCTCAGAATGTGAGTATAATGCAGAGCAATTACCACCTCGAGAAGCTTCTTTGCAGGAGCTTTTGCCATGGCCGTAGCCATAGCACAGGAAACATTGAAGAGGACGGGAAATAAAGCGCCTCACCCTAAGATTAATAGGTCCGATATTAACACGGTCAGGGAGGGTGGAACCAAAAAAGGTGAGGAGGACCATGTTGGAGGAGTTCCTCATCTTTGTCACCTTTTGGACTGAGCTAGGACACATTGCTAGTATTTCCTCATCATGGAATTCATAAAGATCCTGACTGTACACACAACCTTTACTGTAATTAAAGGTGGGATGTGCCTTATAATCTCAAACATGCTGTCAGAAGGACATGGTAGATGTTGCAACATCCTTGCCTGCGTGATATCTTTCGCTCGCACTAACACCCCCTTCCCGTATTTCTTGAGGTTTCCCTCAGGAATCGTGCCGATCTCTTTGGACAAGTACCGGGAGGCGAGGATGAAATTCCCGCCCATTTCTGTAGTAGGCCACAAACCAACGTGGAGGCGGGATCTGGCGGACTTCAGGAACTGAATTCTCTGAATAGTTGCCAAAAAGATTTGGGATGTAGTCCGTGTCACTGTCCGAAATATTGCGAGAGTGGAGAAGTTCTGTCTTAAAGCCAGAGCCAGCAAGGGGATGCTACATGTTCATAAGCCAGATGGGCTTCATCACATGACAGAAAAGTTACATAGCAGCGGTTAGAAGGAAAGTCCTTATCATAAACAAGTCGAATGCGAACATCGGTGCCATACACCTTGAGAAGTGAGTGCAAGGCGTGATAAGAAAATGATGGGTTAACATTTACCATCACAAGGGAGTCATATGCAGCAGAAATACGTCCCTCAGAAGAACTCCCAGAACAGGAGACTGCTGCGGGAGGCTCTTGTGGAGGGTAATCCTCCTTCCCACTCAGACCTGAAGATGACGTCTCGCGGCCCAGGTCAGCCACCTCACGAGAACCTGATAGTTTTTTGTGTTTCACCATATATATATAAAGTTACACAAAAAAATGGCTCCAAGGGCAAGGGATACCACCTACTGGGACTACAATGGGTACCTCGTCCCTATGTGGACCAGTCGTTTTAAAAACAGGCCCCACATGATACCAATGTTTGTCCACGACAGAGCTGAGACCCCCCTCCCAAAGCGTAGGAATCATTTAGTCTGGCCCCTCACTGGCGACCTTACTAGTATGGGTAGCCCTCTTCCTCTCGAAAGGGCAGAGCAGGGGCCTAAGCCCCCTCTAGCCTAGCTTGCCAGGTCACAGGGACACGCAAGCCCCCCCACCAAGACAAGGCGGTTCCCATCTGGAGGGGTAGCTCGCCAGGTCACAGGGGCACGCAAGTCCCACCACTATGACAAGGCGGTTCCCATCTTGGGGAGAATTATCCAGGATGTGTGTCATTTTGTATAAGATTCGCAAGAACTTCATGGTCGAGGCTCTTCTCGGTATCTATTATACTCTTTGCTATCGTCATTTTGTATACTGTGTCTCACTATGGGCATGTACCTGGCTTTCTTTCATCACAAAGGTAAAAATACCCCAAAACAAAATTTTAAGATGTATTTTCAACTGGAAAATTTGATTCCACTGCCAACATTTTCGCAGAGCACAGGCTTCTTAGTTTTTGTTCGATACACAAATGTTTTCTCCTTTTATTCTTTAAACATCTTGTAATCAGACAGGGAATCCCAATTTTCAACTTATCAAGATAACACACCAGACAACAAGATGTTAATATGATATGCCCACAGTACCGCACAACTCTTTTCAAACACAGCATTTTGTACTATGGTCCACAACTATGGAATAACTTGCCAGTAGATATAAAAATAATTTCAGATAGTCCAGATCAATTTAAAAAGGAAAATAAAACAATTACTTGCATTACAAAATAGCTATGTTAATATTAATATGTATATGTATATGTGGGTGGTATATGTGGGTAGGGGAGAGCGGGGCTAGTTGCATCAAATTTTACATTTCCTTCTACAGAATTGTGTATAATTCATTCAAGTGAAATTCAGTTGTCGTATATAAATATGCTAGACCTCATCATCAAGTTCACATGCGTAGATATTAATGAAAATCATTTCTTATATACTTAATTTTGATATATATCTAAAAAAATATTTGATGCAACTTACCCCATCTGTGGGGCAAGTTGCATCAGTATGAGGGGCAAGTTGCATCATAAACAAACTATAACTTTTGAGAGTTTATTTAAATTATAAGAAAATAGAAATCCACAATAAACTGAACCGATGAACCTTAAATTTATTCATCATCAGATTCACAGTTATGACAAATATAATATATACCTCCATCTGTTCCCAAACATTCCTCATGAGACCATCCTCTGCATGTACTACATTGAATCCATTTCTCCCGGGGCCTGCTATTGGAATATGGTTCTACACAAATCAGACAATACCAGTCTTCGTCGTCTGAGCAGGATATGTCGTACTTTTCAACAGGTTTTTTGGATCGAACTTTGTGTAAAAACTCCTGCTTCCTTTTCTTGGTGGCTTTTCTTTGACATCATTCTTTTTTTTTTTTCTTAATGGCTTCAGCAAACAGCATTTCTTTCAGGTGTGTCTGTTAATATGGCACTTTTACGTGCTTTTCTGCCTGTATTACATTTCTTTTTCCGAGGTGTTGCTTTTGGATGTGGCATGATTTTTTCTGGGCAAAGGGAAGACTCACCAACATTTGCAGTTTCAACTTGATCAGTAATGAAAGAAGCTACTGCTGGTTGTGGTCCTACTGCAGTTGAAGTGGAAGGAAGGGGTTCACTGGCTGTAGAAGAGGAAGGATGGGGTTCCATTGATGCAGAAGAGGAAGAATGCTTGTTGAAACTTGTAGCTCTGGACAAACTTGTCGCTTCAGGTTGTCTAATTGAGAGTTCTTGTCCATGTCGCTTCATGAAACCTGAAAACCAGTCTTTTCCAGCATATTTATCATTGCGCCAATTATCAGGCATTTCTATCTTTGCTTCATTGGCGCATTTGAAAGCCAGTTCCTTGACTTCTCTCGGAGAAAGACCAAAATAAATTGCTGCTGCTGTTTTCAGATAGGATACTAATTCTTCTTCCTGCTCACATGTAAATACTTGTCTTGGTTTGGCATATCCTACATGTGTATTGTTTTTAGCAGTGTTGCCAGAGGTTTTGTGAATAAATCGTTGTAAGGTTGAGTAGTGGACACCAAACAGTTGTGCGGACTCTCTCACTGATTTATTCTAATTTCGAACAAATTCAGCAGCCTCCTGCATTAGTTGGGGTGTTGCTGACCCACGTTCAGTCTTTCTTTTGTAGTTCCGAACCATTTCTGAAATAAATAAAACGAGTTGAATGCATAAGAATAGTCTAACTATAATAATGAAATAAATTTACTAATGGGGCAAGTTGAATCATGATTCAACTTGCCCCGTCACGAATGATTCAACTTGCCCCTTCACAGCAACCAAAATTGATCGCCAGCTAAATATATACTAACGGTCATTCTAATGCAAATTTGTAAGAGAAATAATTGCATATAGTACAGAATTATATAGCTATTTTCAAAACACTGTTACTAATATATATATATATATATATATATATATATATATATATATATATAT
The DNA here is from genome assembly GCF_017591435.1 of Portunus trituberculatus. NCBI lineage: Eukaryota > Metazoa > Arthropoda > Malacostraca > Decapoda > Portunidae > Portunus > Portunus trituberculatus. The sequence goes on from NC_059259.1 coordinate 2,458,737, forward strand.
ATATATATATATATATATATATATATATATAGGTATAAGAAAAATTGTGAAATCGAAAAAAATTACTTACCAAGGCCGAAATCAGTAAATTTCTCATAAATTCAAGAGCACTTACGCAATCCACCTCCCTCTGCCGCAGCGATGTCCGCACTGACCAACACATTTGAACCGCCTGTCACCCTAATGTAGCCGCTGAGTTGCCAGTTATGCTCACTGATGCAACTTACAAACTTAAGTTTGTGTACTTATGTGTGTGTGTATGTGGGTGCATGGGTTTGTGTACTGATGTATGTGCGTATGTGGGTGCATGGGTTTGTGTACTGATGTATGTGTGTGTATGTGGGTACATAAGTTTGTGTACTGATGTATGTGTATTGTGGGTTGGATTGGATTCGATTTTTACTCAGGCGCCGCAAAACCTATGGTTATATGGGGCCGCAACTATAGTTTAAGAAAACTAAAAGTAGTTAAAAACAATAAAACTAAATGTAACTAAAAGCTAAGACTACAATAAAATTAAATAAAACATTAAAATAAATAAATAGATAAAATTTACAAATTGGGGAGGAGTCCCGCTTCTACCAGAAATCTAAAAACGTCATACCCAGGGGCCAGAGAAGCTGGTACAAGGACCTTCGATACGTAAAAGACACCGCTATCTCTACCGCGACACCGGTAGAGGTAGCGGTGTCGTAACTCAATTAAACTAGCGCTCTCTACAAGTAGGTGCCGTAAAGTGAACGGCACCAAGCAGTCATCACAATAAGGTTGTGGGACCCTGGTCAACAGGTACCTTTGTGTAAGGTACGTGTGACCTGTGCGCAGTCGCGCCAATAAAGCCTGTGCACGGCGATCCCGGACATAGGAGCATGTCCACTGAGGGATAGTTGAAGTAGTGATCTCTCCCATTTTCGAGGTTACGAGCCCCGTTAGCCATCTCCTCTGCCAAATTGCTGCAACCGCTACACGAATAGTGTTAAATACATCTCGAAACGGAACAGGGGCAGGAGATGGAGCGCGACTTGCTGCCTCTTTAGCAAACACCTACGTGACCAGGGACCCAACAGAACCCAACACGATATCCTCTTCTGGTAAGTAGATAGAGCCACTCCAGAGCTGATAAAACCAATGGGTGAAGGGAAATTGTAAAAGACGAAACCGGCAGAGTAAAAATTATCTGTAAAGCTAAGACTATGGCTGACAGCTCCGCAGTAAAGACGGAGGCTACCGAAGGAAGGCTGCCAGACCGATAAAACGAGGGGAAAACCACACTAAACCCAACGCCTCGTCGGATTTGGAACCATCAGTAAAAACGGGGATATCATCAGAATGGATAAAAAAGTGTTCTAAAAACCGTGTGTGGGACAGAGCTAGCAGAAAATCCTTCTTGCCATCCATGGCAAGAGGGCATAATGAAACAACTGGAAGCTGCCAATAACCAACTTGTGGAAGCCGGAAAGAGTAGACAAAAGTGGGGTCGATGGACAAATCCATCATGCCACTCGAAGGCCAAAAAGTTTAGGTAGACTCGGTCGAGTGACATACATCTGCGAACGCGAGTCCCGCAATATTGACAGACAAGGGACAACAGAATCAGGAAGACGGTAGGTGGGAAACCAACACCGGAGCATCGAAGACTGGCGCCGAAGGTCGAGCGGCCAAAAACCAGCATCCACTAATAGGCTAGGTATTGGAGATGTCCGAAATGCACCCGTAGGCAAGCGGACCCCAGCATGATGCACGGAGTCAAGCACACGCGTAGCCGTGCATCCGTTGCGGATGAGTAGATCTCACAGTCGTATTCCAGCTTTGGAAGTATGAGTGTACGGTGCAGAAGCAGCAGGGTGTCCCTGTCCACACCCCAAGAGGTGTGACTTAAAACCCGAAGAAGGAATAATGCCTGCCGACAAGACGCCTTAAGAAAACGGAAATGGGGAACCCAGGTGAGACGGTTGTAAAATAAAAGGCCAAGATATCGAGTCGCCTCCACGCATGAGAGGCGTCTATTGGCGAGGTATAAATCAGGGTCTGGATGGACACCACGATTGCGACAAAAATGCATGACTACGGTCTTAGAGGTGGAGAATCGAAAACCGTTCATGTTGGCCCAACTGGACACCCTATTGATCACCAGTTGGAGCTTGCGCTCAATCAGTGACATCCTAGCAGCAGCAAAAGAAATACATAAATCATTAACATATAAGGAGCTGTGAATGCCATCTGGAAGAGTATCTATCACACCATTAATGGCGACTGCGAATAATGTAACACTAAGAATACTTCCCTGTGGGACACTATCATTTAGAGAAGTAGCCTCGGAGAGAACACTCCCAACTCGAACCCGTAAAAGACGTCTGGATAAAAACTGCTGAATAAAAATAGGAAGGTGGCCACGAAGGCCAAAATTAAACAAAGACTGTAAAATGCCATGACACCAAGCCGTGTCGTAGGCCTTCTCCAGGTCAAAAAAACACTGTTACTTGATGGTGGTGATTAGCGAAGGCCTCACAAATAGAAGACTCTAGGGATAAAAGAGCATCAGTAGTAGACCTCATCTTTCGGAAGCCTTACTGTACCGATGACAGGTACTTCCCTCTCTCCAAGTACCACATGAGTCTTACATTAACCATCCTTTCTAATACTTTACAAATGCAGGACGTCAACGATATAGGACGATAGTTCGTAGCCTGAAGATTATCTTTCCCAGGCTTCGGACATGGGAGAACAACTGCCACAGCCCACGAAGTTGGAAAGTCACCGGTATGCTAAATCATATTATAAAGATTTAATAAAAAAGATAAAAGTACTGTCAGACATGTGGCGCAAGAAGGCATAAGGAATATCATCTGAGCCAGGAGAAGAGTCATGACACTGGGACAAAGCAGTCCGCAACTCGGAGGCAGAAAAGGGACATTATAAGACACCTCCTGTGGAAGAAAAATTTATGCCGAGAGATTCCATTCTCTGGCGGTGACGTGCGCCCGGGGCTGCAGGATGCCTCCGGGAAACACTGGCAAAGTGCTCCGCGAAGAGGTCGGCGACAGTCCTAGGATCTGCCACCGTTCGCCCAGAAGACAACAAAACTGGTGGGGAAGGAGCAGAATACTTCCCAGCAATTCGGCGGACATTGTTAAAGACATCTGTAAGAGGTGCGGGCGTTAATGGAAGAGACATAAGCTTTCCAAGAGACTCTTTGTGCCTCTTTCAAAACGCGGCGGGCTCGAGCTCGGCAGCGCCGAAAAGCGTCCAGACACTGCGGGTCCCCACGATGTCGCTGGAGACGAGAGAACGCTGCCCGTTTCTCTTTCACCGCTGCAGCGCATGCTGCGTTCCACCAAGGAACGGGATGCTTAGTAAAGCGAACGGACGTCCTAGGGATTGTCTGAAGCGCTGCTGAATGTAAAAAAATCAGTAAAATAATCAACAGCCTCAGCACAAGAAGAAAAGTCAGCCAACGGACGGATAAAAGAGCTAAGGTCTGTGAATCGAGGCCAATCTGCCTTGTCTAAAACCCATCGTAAGGGCCGGGACTGTGGCTCAGAGTTCACAGATTCTAATAAAATCGGAAAGTTGTCACTACTGTGCAAATCCGGTAGGACCCGCCAATTAAAATCAAGGAAAGAATTAGATGTACACAGAGAAAGATCGATAGCTGTAAAAGTCCCAGTAGGACTGTGGAAATGTGTAACATCCCCAGAATTTAAAACCTCCAATCCTCATCCTCAATAAAAGAACCGATTAAAACCCCACGAGGATTACTAGCACCTTCATCCCACAATGGGTGACGGCCGTTAAAATCTCCCAACAAAGAAAAGGCGGAGTCAGCTGACGCACCAGGCCGTCAAGCTCACCCCTGGAGACAGGAAGCCGAGGAGGAGATATAAACTGCAAATGGTGTACAGTCGTCTCATAAAGATCTTAACAGCAACCACCTGAAGGGGAGAGTTAAGTTGTAACGGGATAACAGGTATATCCTGACGGACTAGAATAGCTGTGCCACCGTGGTGGCCCTGGTCAGGGAAAGGAGTGCTAAAAAAGGCACGATAGCCAGGAGGACTAGAATAAGTACTGTCACCTAGCATAGTCTCTTGTAGAGCTACACAGGCTGGAGAGAACTCCGACAGCAAAGCTCGGAGTTCCCCTCACGAGGTGCGAAGGCCTCTACAGTTCCACTGTAGAAGCTTGAAGATGACTATTTAGGTGCAGTGGACGGGCGACCCTTTTGAATGTGCTGCCCGTGACTCACCTGACTAGAAATATACAAGCGACGAGAAGACACCGGGAGTTGTGATGTGCCGGGTCGTTGGACCACTGCCTTTCGGCCTACTGGTGAGTGATGCGAACCATCATCACACCTACCGGTCATCGGAGGACGAGGATCAGGCTGGACTGCACTTTTTGACACATTTGGTTCACGAGGGGCAGATGTGACAATATCATCAGACGTCTCCATACGAAGACCATCCTCATCACAAGAAGCCCGATCTGAGACAGAGGATGTCACAGGAGGCTGAACAGAAACTACTGGAGATACCCTAGCAGAGCGGTCCCTGGAGGACTCACGATTATGTGCACCGAGAGAAACCTTAGACTGCTTAGGCTGAGCTAAATCTAACGACTCCGCAGAGCCGCGGTGCCGTTTGGTCATGCCCTTCCAAGGCTTAGGCAGGAGGCAAATGGACATCCACTACATGGGTTAGTTTGGTCAAGTCCGTATTATTCTCGTCGCTTCTTGCAGGTGACTCAACTGAGTCGTCGGACAAAAGGGCAAACCTATTAGTCAGATTAACAGGACCACCCGCCCCAACAGAGCGAGAGGTAGCAGGAGGAGTTGTCTTCGGACCGGCAGACTCAGCTGAAGAGCGATCGGCCAATGAAGCATAGGACGTCGCACCAGTACCGGACTTCTGGCGGTATAGGAGTTCACCTGTATTATGGGTGCATGGGTTTATGTATTAATGTATGTGTGTATGTGGATGCATGGGTTTGTGTACTGATGTATGTGGGTGCATGGGTTTGTTGTGTACTGATGTATGTGGGTGCATGGGTTTGTGTACTGATGTATGTGTGCATGTGGGTGTATGAGTTTGTGTACTGTATGCATGCAGGCATATGCCCAATAAGTAGTTTATATATTTAGATATGTATATATATATATATGTTAAGTGTATGAAGATAAAGATGCAAGTAATATTTAACAATACCCAGCCTTGCTGAAATTTCTGTAAATTATTCTGTCAGGGAGTCCCGGCTCAACGGATCATGCCAATTATTTTCTATTTTGCTAGTTATGTGCATATATGTATATGATGGCAATAAACTTTACTTTACTTTACTTTACAATATACAAAATGATGATATGAAGATAAAGATGCAAGTAATATTAAACTATACCCAGCCTTGCTGAAATTTCTGTAAATTATTCCGTCAGGGAGCCCCGGCTCAACGGATCATGAAAATAATTTTCTATTTTGTTATTTATTTGCATATATGTATATGATGGCAATAAACATTACTTTACAGTATACAAAATGAGGATAGCAAAGAGTATAATAGATGCTGAAGAGAGTCTCAATCGTGAAGTTGTTGCGAATTTTATACAATATGCCACACATCCTGGATTATTTGAAATATACATCGTTAATGTAATACCTTCAATTTAAGTTTGTCTATATGAATACCTAAGAATTTCGTATGGGTTACATTTTTGACAACATTTCCATCCAACAACAATGGGGGCATTTGTTAGTCTAAAGAGCGATTCTGAAAAAAAAAAAAATGTAATTAGTTTTGGAAATATTAATTGTTAAATTATTTGCTTTTCCCCAATGATTGATTATTTCTAATTTATGTGCAAGTTAAGTAAATCCTTACCAGTTAATAAAAGACTAGTATCATCAGCATATATAGCGTACTCTAATTTTGAGTTTGATTTAGTTATAAACAAGAAATAGTATTGGTCCTAAGATTGATCCTTGTGGTACACCTTTTCTTATAATATTTGAAGTGGAGTAATGCTCATTACAGAATACAATTCTATTTCCAAGATAGGTCTTGAAAAGCTGCAAAGATACACCTCTAATACCTTTGTTTTAATTTGTCAAGTGATATGATAAGTAAGTAAGTAATTTCATTTGGATTTTTCATGTCCATTAACACCAGTTAATGTACATAGATACTTCCTCCAGGATAACCTGTTAAAATTTTACAACTTATTTCCAGTAGGTCCCTTTTATGCAACAAGATGGGGCAGACAGCACAGGAGTCACTATACACATAGCTTTGGTACACAGTAATACTAAACCTTAAGCTTATTTACCTACTGTTCCTTAAAATTAAAAAGTACAACCTTAATCTATATTTCTACAACTGTCATGGTTAGTAATAGATATAGTCATTTGATTCAGCAGCTCTTTCTTCATCTTGTAAATATTTCTGAGAGCTGCTTTGAACAGGTGTTTGGATTCTATGCTTTGTAAGGTTTTTGGTAATGAGTTCCAGTCTTTAATGGCTGTGTGATTCCTTTACCCTATTCTTAACACTAAGCATATTTACTTTTTCTCTCTCCGCTTGTCCTATATGAGATCTGGGGTCTAAACCTAAAATTAATCTGATAATGTTGTTTTGACAATTTTGAAGTTGTTTTTTAGATCTACTTTTCAGTCCAGAGTACTAAGAGGAACATACATAGTCAAAGTGAGGTTGAATTACGGCGCTACATAAGGTTTTCTTGATTTTTGTATCAAGGTCTTTTGCTTGTCTGTACATAGATTTTAACCTTGCATTTATCCTCTTGATTATCTGTATACAGTTTAGCTCCCCTGAGACACAATGATCCAAATGAACTCCTAAGTATTTTACTGATTTTAGTCCATTTATTTCTTGACCCAAACATGTTATATTAAAATCATCTACATTTTTTTAGTTTTGTTTTTGATCCAACCAACATAATTTCGGTTTTTCCTAAATGTAAAGACAACTTGTTATTTATCATCCAGGTGTTACATGATTCAAGTTCTTTTCTTAGTCTATTTTTAATAACATCTACATCCTTGTGTGGAACAATCAAAATGCTGTCATCTGCATATAACAACAGTTTACATGAGACACTGATTTTCATGTCATTTACATAACACAAGAACAGTAGTGGACCTAAAATGCTTCCCTGTGATACTCTACAGGATATATTTCTGGTTTCCGAGCAATGTTCATCGATCTTCACAATTTGGCTTCTTCCAATTAGATACGAGTAAAACCATTCTTCCACTGACTCTACACCCATTATTCTTAATTTTTACACAATATATGATGGTCAACATTGCTATTTGCAGATCTAGGAGAGCTAGGCCTGTATACTTCCCTTAAGACATATTAGTTTTTAGTAGGTCTAGCAAATGAGTCAGACATGTATCTGTGGAATGACTGTCTCTAAATCCAGATTGAAATTCGTAAATGATATTGTTTGCTTTTAGGTAATTAGATAACTGATTATAGACAGTTCTTTCTAGTAGTTTAGGTATTATATTAAGGATACTGACTGGTCTGTAGTTACTTACTTCTTGCCTGTTATTCTTTTTGTACAGTGATTTTACTCTAGCTTCTTTGAATCCTTGTGGTACTTCATTTGTGTAAATTGACTTATTGATAATGTGAGTTATTGTACCTTTTAGTATTGGTGAACCATCTTTTATAACCTTGCTGGTATGCAGTCTAAACCGGTACTTTTATTTATTTTTAGTTTCCTTATTAAATTGAATACATATGCTTCAGTTGCCCCGGTAAGTTTGAACATATTTTCTATGAGTCCTTTGGATCTGTAGTAATTTTCAAAAATATAAGAGTCAGTGGTAAAAATCCTATCCGCATAATATGCGGTCTGGTTAGTAAGTTACCATATTATGGTAACTTACTAACCAGACTTGATGCTACGGTTGTAAAGAATTTTTTTTTTTTAATACCATGTGGGCTTTTCACGGGAATTTATGGGCTAAAGGGGATACTTTTTAGGGTACCTCCTATCTTAAAGCCCACCCGCTAGGAAACCGTTGCCCCGAATGAGGAAGCCCAACCTACACTCAAAATTTGTTAAAGTATGATGCTATTTTCTTTCATTGATATAATTCAACGAGTCAAAGGATTTCGATAAGTCAATGAATATACCAACTACGTGATGTTTTGTCTAAATTATTATAGACAACATTGGTTAATTGTATAACTGCAGATTCTCTAGAATGATTAGCTCTAAAACCATGTTGATATTCTGAAAGCAGGTTATTTTTCACCACGTAATTTATCAGACGTGATGCTATAACTTTTTCAAATATTTTACTAAAAGCAGGTAATATTGAAATTGGTCTTTAATTAGTAATATCTGTTTTACGGTCAGATTTGGGGATTGGGATGACTTTTGCTATTTTCATCTTTGCAGGAAAAATACCAGTGTTCAGTGAAACATAAAAAATGTGAGTTAATGGAATTGATAATGGAGACTTTAATATTTTGTGGAAAATATTGTCATATCCTGCAGCGTTACTTTTTAGGGTTTGAAGTAGGGCTGAGCGGGATCCGAGTACTGGATCCGGATCCACCGGATCCAACAAGGCAGGAGGGATTCGATTACCAGCTTCAGTTTCAGTGACAATCACAGGAGGATGAAACATGGAAAATGCTGGTGGCTTTACAAGATCCTTAAAATTTTAGATTGGTGCAGGGTGATTTTAAGTAATAAAATGGATAGTTCGGGATCCGGATAATCGTTATTTTTGTTAGTCGTCAAGACTACATTTTATATTTTGGGATGAGGTGAATGACATGATTGATATGAAAAGTATTCATGTGTAATGTGTGTACTTGTGAATCGTCTGTGTGGAAATAAGTGTGAATAGCGTATATGAGTGAATGTAGTAATTGTAATATATAGAGAAAAGTATATAAAAGAAAGAAAACGAGTTTGTAATAGTCTGTCTTAGAAGTGTTGAGCGTGTGTGTCACATACAATAGAAAATATGGAATGAGTGCTATGGGTGACTGAATGATCATTACAAGCTAATTCTCGTCTATTGTAGTTTTCTTAACGCCAAGTTTTATAAAATGATCGTTAAATTTGTTAGGAATATCAGAACTAAAACTCAACTCTTGGCTTATTTGAAGGGTGAAATTTTTTGCCAAGTATTGCCAGTTAGACTTAGGACTCCTTTGAGTATCTTGTAATTTTTTTTTTTTATAATTATTTTGGCTGCTTTAAAGACTGATGTTGACTTGTTGCAGTACTGCTTATAGATATCGTTGCCACCTATGTGACAATCACACTAGCCTGTGTGTGTGTGTGTGTGTGTGTGTGTGTGTGTGTGTGTGTGTGTAAATAAAACATTTAGTGGAACACATGCAAAACCTTAAGTAATTATTGTATATTTTGCTGTAAACTAAATTGATTTCTTATTGTAACTTTATGAATAATTCAAAAATATATAAATAGGTGAATTGGATTATTTCATATTAAATATGCAACCGTAAAAATACATAATTTGCATTATTCATTCCATAAGCTCAAGCGGCACAAAAGCATGACTGCCTATTGGTATGTATTCTTAAGAAAACATCACCATGTATCATGGGAATCGTGAAATTAATGTGAACTTATGACATAACAGACTGATGTGTTTTATTACATTTAACTTTTTTTTTATGTGTACATTACAGGTTTGTGCACATATCTCAGTCTTATGAACTGGTCATCTAATAAACAAAATTGACCGTTAAGTTAAGAAACGATTTATGGACATCATATAAAGAAAAACTCAGATATTTCTCAAGTCATAAAGGAACGCTATGTTTGGCTCAGTAGTGCTTGCCACATGTGCTTTGCTCAGCACCTCAGTGAGCTGGGCAAGTCCAGAAATATCAGAAAGATCTATCGGTGGTGACCTTGAAACCCTGGCAATTGGTGTCGTACAAGTGGTGACGCGTCACCAATCGAATTGTCACCTGTTGTTGTTTTCCTTACTAGACTCTCATCTCTTGGATCCTTTGCTCAGGTATGAGACGGAGAACCATACTTAGAAACCTTTCTGTGTCGAATCCCACTAAATTTTAAAGGATGTATTTAAGTTAAAAAGTATTTTTATTATTATTATTATTATTATTATTATTATTATTATTATTATACTTTTACATTACTAACAGAAGAAACATTCTTGAGATTTCAATTAATAATCTCTGTGGCCTTTGAAAACAGTAGCGGTATGAGAGCGAAGCGTTTGAAAATATAGATTTAATTAGCATGCTGAAATTCAGTAGTTTGATGCACGGTAATCCTTAATTAATTGTTTATATGTCACGATTATATTACAGGGAACTCAGAGACTTAGGTAGCCCACTCAGCCTTTTTAGTGTTCACCAAACTGGTAACTCCAGTGCTACTCATAGAAAACGTACACTAGTGCCCAACGGTTATTCAGCTCCTCATAACTTAATGGATGCGTGGAAAGACAGAACATCCTTATGCTGGACAATCCTGATAGACCACACAGCTGCTAACAACGACATTATAAACAGGTGAGTTATGTCACGTCTCAGTTTTAAGGTTTAAAATTATCCACTCAACCAACCTATTCGACATATCGCTCCTTAAGCCTTACTTTGATTATGTTAATGTCTCACATTCACACTCAATACTGAATAAGTCAGGTCATAGACTCCGTATACTTGACGGGTGTCAGCATGGGTTTATAGCAATAGCCTGTCACATAGGCAGACAAAATTTTCTACCTTCCATCTCTGAACAACGTCAAAGATATAATGGTACTCTTCCGTATTTCCTGTCATATATCACTTCATACTTCATTTAGTACATTTCATTTCATATTGTTATGCTCAGGAATGATTGCTGAATTTAAACATTATATTGAAACCTTTCCAAATAAATAATATACGGAAATATGATGAGTTGAAGTGAAAAAGAGTATCTGCATTACTTACAACCCCTTTTCGTTTATTGCAACAGTTCATAGTAACTTTAGTGCATTAATTACTAAAGTAAACTATCCTATATTGTGAACGAAGTCTTCTAAATGCGATATAATCTTCAGATTTCTGATAAAATGTTATGTATGCGGTAAATGAAATATTTCAATAAATTTGACGGGTATCACCTTTAACAAGGCTACACAAGCACTTGTCAGTTAGTCAGTCAGTCACTAAGTATCAATAGTGTAGAGAAGATCTCACGGCTAGATGGATGGATGGATTTTAGCTTAGGCACCACAACAGCAAGGGTCATCTGGCGCCGCTGCAATGTTAATAAAAACCATATCGTTTATAAAAAAAAAAAAATAAAATAAAAGCAATTAAAAACAACGAAATTAAAAGTAACTAGAAATACTAAAAATACAATAAAACGAAATAAAACATTAAAGTGCATATAATGAAATAAAATTCACAGATTGGGGAGGAGGCCAGCTTCTTCCAAAAACCTAAAAACATCATGGACAGGGGCCAAAAACTCTGGTCCGAGGACCTTAGAGAGAGAACAGACACCGCTATCTCTACCGCGACACCGGTAGAGGTAGCGGTGTTACAAGTCTATCAAACTAGGGCACTCTACCACCAGGTGTAGCACCGTTAGTGCCACCAGGCAGACATCACAGTAGGCTTGAGGGTCCCTGGTCAACAGGTATCTTTGTTTAAGGTACGTGTGACCTATTTGCAGTCGCGTTAATACAATCTGTGTACGGCGGTCGCGGATATGGGCGTATGTTCAGTGATGAATAGTGGAAGTGGTGATCTCTCCCATTTTCGAGGTGGCGAGCCCCGTTTGCCACCTCCTCTGCCAAATAACAGCAACCGCCAGACGAATACACTGGAAGACATCTCGAAACAAAACAGGAGCAGGAGGGGTGGAGCGCGACTTGCTGCCTCTTTAGCAAGGCGATCTGTGTGTTCGTTCCCGTGAACACCAACATGACCAGGGACCCAGTAGAACCCAAAACGATATCCCCTTTTGGTAAGCAGATATAGCCACTCCAAAGCTGATAAAACCAATGGATTAATGGAAATAATACAGTAGGAGAGAGCAGTAAGAGCACTGCGAGAATCACTAAAAATAGTAAAAGACGAAACCGGGAGAGTAAAAATAATATGTAAAGCAAGGACTAAGGCAGACAGCTCCACAGTAAAGACAAATGCCACTGAAGTAAGGCTGCCAGCTCGGTATTAGGAGAGAAAAACCACACTAACCCAACACCTGCATCGGATTTGGAATCATCAGTAAAGACAGGGATGGCATCAGAATGGGTAGAATAGTGTTCTAAAAACAATGAGTGGGACAGAGCTGGCAGGAAATTCTTCTTGCCATCCATAGCAGGAGGGCATAACGAGACAACAGGAAGCTGCCAATAACCAACTCGAAGGAGTCGAAAAGAATAAACAGCAGTGGAGACGATAGCTAAATCCCTCATAAGAGAGGCGACTCGAAGACCAAAATGTTTAGGGAGACTAGGTCGAGTAACATAATTGCGAACAACGCGAGTCCCGCAATAATGACACACAAGGGACCGAATCAGGAAGACGGCGCTGGAGCAGCGAAGACAGGCGCCGGAGGTCGAGCGGCCAGAAGCTAGCATCCGCTTTCCTCTTGTAAACCCAGAAACTACCTGCCTGTTTCTATATTTCCTTTTTCCTACGACTTGACTTCTTTTAAGAGGGACGTTTCAAGATATTTGTTCCTTCATTTTGGCTTGTTTCTTACTACTTTTTAAAGGAGCCAGGACTTCAAGTGGACCTTGTTTTTAATATTTTATTGTTCTAGGTTGACTTCCCTCCGACATGAAAAAAAAAACTATCAGTTATAATAATAATAATAATAATAATAATAATAATAATAATAATAATAATAATAATAATAATAATAATAATAATAATAATAATCATAATAGTAAGAATAATAATAATAGTAATATAATAATAACAATAATAATAATAATAATAATAATAATAATAATAATAATAATAATAATGATAACAATACAAATTAAACAATAATGATAATTGTAGTGAAAGTTGACAGTGAGAGAGAGACAAGAGAGAGAGAGAGAGAGAGAGAGAGAGAGAGAGAGAGAGAGAGAGAGAGAGAGAGAGAGAGAGAGAGAGAGAGAGAGAGAGAGAGAGAGAGAGAGAGAGAGAGAGAGAGAGAGAGAGAGAGAGAGAGAGAGAGAGAGAGAGAGAGAGAGAGAGAGAGAGAGAGAGAGAGAGAGAGAGAGAGAGAGAGAGAGAGAGAGAGAGAGAGAGAGAGAGAGAGAGAGAGAGAGAGAGAGAGAGAGAGAGAGAGAGAGAGAGAGAGAGATTCATTGATAGATTTTTTTTTTATTGATTGATTTTTATTTCAATAATACAACTTAATAGCGAGTTCAAACACCGCTTGAACTAATGCTATTAGACCTCGCTGGGAGTGAATTATCGTTCTTTTAAGTGTTTACTACCTCCTCCTTAGAGGAGTACTCCTTTTACTACTATTACTATTGCTAACACAACAACAACAACAACAACAACAACAATAACAATAACAATAACAACTACTACTACTACTACTACTACTACTACTACTACTACTACTATTATTTCTACTTCTACTTCCACTACTAGTACCACTACTTTTGCTTGGAGTCTATTACTGCTGCTGCTGCTACTACTACTACTACTACTACAGTACTAATAAATCATAAATGACCGGATTTAGTACATAAATAACGATACCAAGGGATAATTTCAAAAGGAATGAAAGTATTATTCAGAATAGTTAATCTCCCTCCAAAAAGAAGGAGATGAAGAAGATGAAATAGAAGAAGAAGAAGAAGAAGAAGAAGAAGAAGGAGGAGGAGGAGGAGGAGGAGGAGGAGGAGGAGGAGGAGGAGGAGGAGGAAAAAGATAATAATTTTTTTCTCTCTCTCTCTCTCTCTCTCTCTCTCTCTCTCTCTCTGCTGCTGCTGCTACTAAATGGTAGCGTGGTGGATAAATTGGATGGATGGATGGATTTTAATTTTAAGTGCCGGAACAGCGATGGTCATATGGGGCCTTGTGGATAAATTGGTGAGCGTGGGATCGCGCAGACGTCCACCCGTAGGTTCGAATCCCGCCACATACCACTTTCAAGCTATGCCATTTGTTGAGTGGTTTAAAGTTACCTACATGTCACCATGATACCCAGGTTCTACGTGGTTATACCAAAGATGCAATAGGGTGTTGATATGGGCCGTAATATGGATAACACTATAAAATGAAATTTCCTGCGCCACTAATGGGCGGAAGCTTAACATTGCTTCCCACATGCACGCTTAAAGTATGCCTACAGGTGCTATAGGCCATAACATAAAATAAAAACTCCCGAAATGCCAGATATTACAAATCGTAGTATATAAGCGTAGAATGAACTGTATTACACATCACTCTTCACACTCTTCTGGGCCTCTTTCCTCCATTGGTCAACTCCAACCCTGTTCCCCGTCTCAACTATACAAGTGAAGACATGAATTCACATTAAATCGGTAATCGCCAGTTCATTCTTTCTTCCTTCATATCATATCTCATGTTGTCAGTTTACATTGTTACAGTGGTGAAAAATAGTTTGTTACCACACATAAAACTCAAGGCTCATCTACCTCTTCATCACAAGAAAAGAGAGTAATGATTAAGAAAACTATAACTAATTGATACTTGCAATGCAATAGTCAATAAACATGCTTCCGGTTTACGATTTTTCTCAATAAAAAACTTTTCTATTTAGAAACCGTCCTGAACATAGCCGGAATTTTTTATTTTTTTATTTAAGATAGGTTAAAGACAAGAAGCCCCACACAGTTATTCTAAATTAAGTAAATGAAGACTTTTACTCTTGCTAAGTAAATAAAGACTTTTACTCTTGCTAAGTAAATGAAGACTCTTACTCTTGCTCATGCAATCACTGATCAGTTACAATACAGGAAATTAAAATTTCTAGCATAGAGTACATAGAAACATTTTTGTTGTTTACTCTTACTCTTGCTCATGCAATCACTGATCAGTTACAATACAGGAAATTAAAATTTCTAGCATAGAGTACATAGAAACTTATTTTTGTTGTTTATTTTTCAGTTTTCCATTCAATATATATATATATATATATATATATATATATATATATATATATATATATATATATATATATATATATGAGCCGGGAGCGCAAGCAGAGAGCGCAAGCAAGGAGCAGGAGCGAGGAGTGCAAGTGGAGATTAGAATCAAGAAGCCCAATTTAAAGAGTGAGCGGAAGCGAAGACGGAGAGCACGAACGGGATGTGTGAGTCAAGAGCGCAAACAGGAAATGAGAGCGGAGAGCGAAAGCTTGAATGCAAGTGGAGAGCGCTAGTGCGTATGGAGATTGCTACAGTGGGAGCGGAAAGCGCAAGTGCGAGCGGATGGATGGATGGATTCTAAATAAGGCGCCGCAACGGCTAAGGTCATTTGGCGCCGCTTCAATAATTTAAAATGAGAGTAGTTAAAATAAAAACTATATAAGAACAGTCAAAAACAATACAGTATCTAAAACCTAAAATAGACCAATAAAACTAAATAAAATATTAAAATGCATATAATAAAACAAGAATAAAATTCAAAGCTTTGGGAGAAGGCAAGCTTCTCCCAAAAACTTAAAAACGTCATGGCCCTGGGCCAGACACTTTGGTCCAAGGACCTTCGAGATATAATAAGCACAGCTATCTCTACCGCGACAGCGATAGAGGTAGCGGTGTCGTAACTCGATCAAACTAGGGCACTCTATCAACAGGTGCCGCACGGTGAGCGGCACCAAGCAGTCATCACAGTAAGGTTGAGGATCCCTGGTCAGGAGGTACCTTTGTGTAAGGTACGTGTGACCTATACGAAGTCGCGCCAATAAAGTATGTGCACGGCAATCACGGACATGGGTGTATGTCCACTGAGGGAGTGTGGAAGTAGTGATCTCTCCCATTTTTGAGGTTGCGACCCCCGTTAGCCAACTCTGCCAAATTGCTGCAATCGCCACACGAATTACATGAAATACATCTCGAAACGGAACATGGGAAGGAGATGGAGCGCGACTTGCTGCCTCTTTAGCGAGGCGGTCTGCGTGTTCATTCCCTGGAACACCAACGTGACCAGGGACCAAACAGAACCCAACACGATATTCTCGTTTGGTAAGAAGATATAGCCACTCCAGGGCTGATAAAACCAAAGGATTAAGGGAGACAGTTGCAAGAGAGCAGTAAGAGCACTGCGACAGTCACTAAATATTGTAAGAGACGAAACAGAGAGAGTAAAAATAATCTGTAAAGCTAGGACTATGGCAGACAGCTCCGCCGTAAAAACGGACGCCATTGAAAGAAGGCTGCCACACTGATAAAAAGAGGGGAAAACCACGCTAAACCCAACGCCTGCGTCGGATTTGGAACCATCAGTAAAACTGGCGATATCATCAGAATAGATAAAAAAGTGTTCTAAAAACCGTGTGTGGGACAGAGCTGGCAGAAAACCATTCTTGCCATACATGGCAAGAGGGCATAATGAGATAACAGGAAGCTGCCAATAACCAACTCGTGGGAGACGGAAAGAGCACACAGGAGTAGGGTCGATAGATAAATCCGCCACAAGATTTGCAAATCGATGGCCAAAAGGTTTAGGGAGACCAGGTCGAGTGACATACACCTGCGAACGAGAGTCCCGCAATATTGACAGACAAGGGATAGAATCAGGAAGACGGTGGTGTGAAACCAACACCGGAGCATCGAAGACTTGTGCCGAAGGTCGAGCGGCCAAAATCCAGCATCCACTAATAGACTAAGTATTGGAGATGTCCGAAATGCACCCGTAACCAAGCGGACCCCAGCATGATGCACAGAGTCAAGCACGCGTAGCCGTGCATCCGTTGTGGATGAGTAGATCTCACAGCCGTATTCCAGCTTTGGAAGTATAAGTGTATGGTGCAGAAGCAGCAAAGTGTCCCTGTCCGCACCCTAAGAGGTGTGACTTAAAACCCGAAGAAGGGATAATTCCGTCCTGCAAGACGCTTTAAGAGAACGGAAATGGGGAACCCAAGTAAGACGGTTGTCAAACAATAGGCCAAGATATCGAGAGGTCTCCACACATAAGATGCGTCTATTGGCTAAATATAAATCGGGATCTGGATGAACGCCACGATTATGACAAAAATGCATAGACACGGTCTTTGAGGTGGAGAAACGAAAACCATTTATGTTGGCCTAACTGGACACCCGATTCATTGCCAGTTGGAGCTTTTGCTCAATCAGTGACATCGTAGCAGCAGCAAAAGAGATGCACAAGTCGTCCACATATAAGGAGCTGTGAACGCCATCTGGTAGAGTATCTATAACACCATTTATGGCGACTGCAAATAGAGTAACACCAAGAATACTTCCCTTTGGGATGCCATCACTTAGAGCAGTAGCCCCGGAGAGAACACTCCACACTCGAACCCGTAAAAGACGTCTGGATAAAAACTGCTGAATAAAAATAGGAAGGTGGCCACGGAGGCCAAAATTCTACAACGAACGTAAAATGCCATGACACCAAGCTGTGTCGTAGGCCTTCTCCTGATAAAAAAAAAAAAAAACGGTTACCTGGTGGTGGTGATTAGTAAAAGCCTCACAAATAGAAGACTCCAGGGATAGAAGAGCATCAGCAGTAGACCTCATTTTTCGGAAACCATACTGTACAGATGACAAGTAGTTCCCCCTCTCCAAGTACCACATAAGTCTTACATTTACCATCTTTTCCAACTTTTTACAAATACAGGATGTCAGAGATATAGGACGATAGCTCGTAGCCTGGAGGTGATCTTTCCCAGGCTTAAAAAATGGAAGAACCACTGCGACAGCCCAAGAGAATGGAAAATCACCGGTATGCCAAATCATATTATAAAGATTTAATAAAAAGTTAAAAGTACGGTCAGACATGTGACGCAAAAAGGCATAAGGAATGTCGTCTGGACCAGGAGAAGAGTCATGACACAGAGACAAAGCAGTCCGCAACTCGGAAGCAGAGAAAGGGACATTATAAGACTCCCCTCCCCTCAAAGAAAAGTTTATGCCAAGAAATTCCATTGTCTGGCGGTGACGTGCGCCTGGCTGCAGGATGCCTCCGGAAAACACCGGCAAAGTGCTCTGCGAAGAGGTCGGCGACAGTCCTAGGGTCTGCCACCGTTCTAAGTGCGAGCGGAGAGCGAAAGTGCGAACGGAGAGCGGAAGCTTGAGTGGAAATGAGAGTGCGAGCGCATCGGTGAACCGCACAAAATGAGCCCATGAGCAGCAGCAGAAGAATCCAGTCCGAGAAACCGGAGGAATGCGAGCAGATCTTAATTTTAATTGAGAGGGCTTGCTAAACTCTGGGAAACATGTAGTACATAAAAATTAAAAGAAAAAAAAATAATACGTATGAATAAACATATATCAGATATAATATTATAATAAATTATGTGATAAGAAAAAAAAAAAAAACGGATACTTTCAGTAACTCGGGTAAAGGCATAGCAGTCTTAATTAACCTTTAATAAAACTGGAGCGGTATTAACAAAGTTTCTAAAGTAAAAAAGTTTGTGGTACAGTTGAACCATGTGTGCTATAGGGTCCGACGGGTCTCTAAGCGCACAGGTTCAAATCCTGTCCACGGTCCGAGTGGCAACGGGCAACGGGCAACGGTTTCCTAGCGGGTGGGCTTTGAGTAGAAGATATCCCAAAAATTATACCCTTCAGCCCATAACTTCCCATGAAAAGCCTACATGGTATGAATGAAAAAAAAAAAAAAATTGAAAACTTACAAATTAAGTCATGCTTAAGATCCCGAGTTGTGTTTATATTTGGTCTTAGATTTGAGACACGTCCGGAGGTGGCTCAACTCTGAGGGTCATTGTAAGACAAACCTACCCAAAGATAGCTGACAACCTAAGAATCCAAGCACACTTACTCAAGATTTTGTCAACCCTGTAAGGATGTTCTAGTTGATAGTGAGCTGATGAGTATGTAATGCGGGGGAAAAAGAAAAAAAATTTGGGTGGAAAACAATTACTAAACCTTTAGAAATTTTAGGATTTAGTTTTAACAAACTTTTTAATAAATTTTGATCAGAAGAAAAAAAAATAAACTGATTGAATAATATCAAGAGAACTTTCTCCCCATAATGACGTACGTTCGATTTACAGCAATGTTCACCGGAAGAGGATATATCACTCACCACAAAGTAAATACTTGAAAAACAATTTCATATTATAATCCACTACCACACTCAACATTACGGTAATTTTCTTCTCACCTGTGCAGTTCTTGCGCCGACACGCGCGACTCGATCACTTTATAATTCCTTGCCTTCTTACAAACACTTACTTAACTTGGTCTGTGGGAGCTGAGTACACTGTTTATGGGAGAATTGAACCAAGTGGTGCCATTCCCTCAAACAAACTTATTTAACATTGTCTTTGGGGTCGTCGTTACATCCTTTGGGGAGGGAGGACGTACCGTGGTTGTTGTCAATCCCTCCCTTCATTTTTCCTAACACCACTGCCAACATATCATCACATTTCTCTATTTCCACACACACACACAAAAAATTAAATAAAATTAGCCTATCAAAACCACACGCATGGATTATAATCAGAGCACAGGAGAAGTAGTCACAACTATGGAAAGCGAAGCTAGACTGTATAAGCAATTTGATGATAATAACACAGATTTATATAAAGTTACGTTATTTCAGGAGCAAGTACGCGACTGACTTGTTAGGAGTGGAGAGCGAAGCTAGACTGTGGAAACAGAATTGTTCTGTCTCACAGATGACCAACACCCTTGGGGGCTTTCGCACCCTTCCCGTCCTAAAGTATCATCAGTCGTCACAATGACTGGCGCGGACGTAATTAAGTGATTTGATTGACATTATTACTGGCATTACATTAATGAAAGACATTTTTCGGAGCTCAGTTCTCCCTCTGCCCACTGCAGTGAAAAATTTGTGTTACTTTTTATTATGTAACAATTGAATTTAGTATTTTTTATTCGCGGCTGACTACCTTTCTCTCTCTCTCTCTCTCTCTCTCTCTCTCTCTCTCTCTCTCTCTCTCTCTCTCTCTCTCCGGCAGACGGTCAAGCTTCCGTCTCTGTCTGTATGTATGTTTGTGATATCCCACGTGCGTTGCAGTTACATATAAGCTTAATAATTACTAACTTAATATTAAGTGTCTCCGGCACTACATGTATAATAGGCTACAACTGTAGGAGTATATTATCTTTTAAAGGCTTGGCTGGAGATCTCAAAAGAGCCACAAAGTAAGAAGTGATATGCTGGCACTAGTAATCAAACTGATAAGTAATATGCGTTATATAGCCAAAGAAATGCAGCTCTGCAGCAGTAAATATTTTAAATAATCTTTTGATTTGCTTTTGATTTGCCTCATTTACCCTCTCAAGTAATAATGCACCTTTTTTGTGCCGCTGAATGAGTTAACCCCTTAAGGCTTCAACTTCCTCAATACTGATTTTTGTGGAAAATCTTATCATCGATCCAGCTGGCTATTTTTCATTGGCTCTCTCGGCCTTAAAGGTTATCATTTACTTCATACTAAAGAAAAATAGTAGTAAAGGTGACACTGTTGGGTGGGTGTAGCGGGTAAGCGATGGATAAAGTAGGTAAACTCATTCCATGGAATAAGATGCATATGCTTTGAGATGGATTTCATAAGTTTATTTATATTCACATATTTATGTGCTCATATCCTTGCAAAATTTATGATCATTATTATCATTTTTGTTATTTTACCAAAAAAATTAAAGAGATTGGACAATTTTAACTCGAAATTGAAAGACACTAAATATTGCTATTTTGAAGTTTCACTATTTCATACTGCAAATTGAGAGTTCGTCTTCAAAGATTTAAGAATTCTGAATTAAGAGACGAACAACCATTATAAATCTTTGTTAATACGTCTTTTACTTTTTACCTTTTCTTCCCTTGTATGCGCTATGGTACGTACTTATGTGGAATCATGCTATTCATAATACGGATAAATCATATATATAATATATTTTTCCTCGGTTTGCTTAAATCTCAAAATGCTGGCCGAACACAGTTTGTGCTTTGCTTGAGATTTTTTTTCTTCCTTTTTTTTTCAAATATTCATGTTCATCACCTCTCGACATTACCAAGATATTTAGTATATATCGAACTCATCCTGTCACTTTACATTTCAAGCGAGTGAACTATTTTCATAATAAATAAATACTTACATATGTTAGGCTAATAAATACTTCAACAGCAAAAATAGTAGACTTTTTTTTTTTTTGTCTTTTCTTCACAATGATTTTAACACAATGATCATTCATGGTGATATCGATCAGATTGTTGTCTCTCTTGGAAATATGGAAGCAGCCTGACCTTCGAGTGGTTGTGATGGGTGGCAAGTATGGTACAAATATATTGGCCCACGCCGCCCTGCGTAACGCCCGGCACGCACTCTGGCTCGCGGACAAGGCACACCAATCTGAAGAAAATAGCAAGAGACATAAAGGTAGAAGGTCCTATACGTCATTGTGTGTGTGTGTGTGTGTGTGTGTGTGTGTGTGTGTGTGTGTGTGTGTGTGTTATAATAATAATGCAATACTTCGGTTTATTTGAAATGGCATTTACAAGATCAGGAGTAAGAGTAGGGTGTTCCACCAGATGCTCTAGGACCAGGTCATGGAGGATAGCAAAGTTGAAGGCTAGTTCACCAGGATGGTCAGTAAAGGGAGAGGAAAGCCAAAGCTGGTGGTGAGCATTGAAATCTCCAAGGATGGATATCTCTGCGAAAGGGTAGAGGGCGCTGAATGAGCTCCACTTTGGAAGTTAAAGTTTGAATTAGTCAAAGAATTTATGATAGTCAGAGGAGTTAGAGAGCGACTGTTGAGTCTAAGCCAGATGGTGGAAAACTCGGAAGATTCAAGAGCGTGGGCACGAGAGCAAGTTAAGCCGTTGCGTCCAGAGACGCAACAACATCCAACTCTGGAACGAAAATGAGAATACAGGAAGTTGGAGGGAACAGAGAACTACCAGTTGCCTCAGACAGCTGTTTCGGTGAGGAAAAGAAAATGAGATTTAGTAGAGGAGAGGTGATGTTCTACGAATTGAAAATTAGATCCAAAACCGCAAATGTTGTAGAAGTTAGTGAAGAAAAAATTGAGGGAGGTGTCAAGACATTTTTGGGTCGTCGTCAAGACAGCCGTCAGATCTGGGGACATTTCTGGTCCCCTCCCCAGAAGGGGAGTACTCTTTGCATGTTGGTGGGTTCCACTTACTCAGCTTTTTTACATAGGGTGGAAGCTTTTCGTCTCAACTCCCCTCCTCTTTTTTTTTTTTTTTTATTATACCATGTGGGGTTTTCAAGGGAATTTATGGGATAAAAAGGATACTTTTTGGGAATACCTCCTATCTCAAAGTCCACTCTGACTAACATCTTCAGCCTTTTTCTCACCGCTGAAATATTGTATCTCCTGTTATCTTTTGTCGCCATTTTCGTGCTGACAGCTCTAATGATCTTGCTAACTGCATGCCTCCCCTCCTCCTGCGGCCTCGCTGCACAAGGTTTCCTTCTTCCTCTCATTCCTATTTTATCCAACTCTCTAACACCAGAGTTAACCAGTATTCTCAATCATTCATACCTTTCTTTGGTAAACTCTGGAACTCCCTGACTGCTCCTGTATTTCTGTCTTCCTACGACTTGACTTCTTTTTAAGAGGGGTGTTTCAAGACATTTGTTCCTTAATTTTTGGCTAAATCTTTACTACTCTTTAAGGGAACCAGCACTTCAAGTGATCCTTTTATATATATATATATATATATATATATATATATATATATATATATATATATATTTTTTTTTTTTTTTTTTTTTTTGTCCTGGCTGGTTTCCTCCTGCACTATATATATATATATATATATATATATATATATATATATATATATATATATATGAGAGAGAGAGAGAGAGAGAGAGAGAGAGAGAGAGAGAGAGAGAGAGAGAGAGAGAGAGAGAGAGAATCACAAAATTAACACGAGGTAAAAAAAAAAATTTCATTTTTGTAAATGAATAACTCTTGCAAGACACTATATTGCCTCCTATTAGCTCTTACTTCCTTTTAGATTTATGCAATGATGCAAAATATTGAGGTCCATCTTATAAAGTATGAAAGTGTTAACGCCTAAAATGTAATATATATATATATATATATATATATATATATATATATATATATATATATATATATATATATATATATATTATTCTACTATGTAAACACATGGCCTTTGTATGTTTTTTTTTTTTTTTTCAAACAGAACAGAAGAGTTTGGTGAAGATTTACAAGAAGTGCCAATACTGCAACAAAGGGAATGCCGGGGTGAGATTCGTGCATCACTCTGATGTAGCAATCGGTATTCCCAGTGAACTCAACTTATTTTCAGGTATATATATATATATATATATATATATATATATATATATATATATATATATATATATATATATATATATATATATATATATATACATAATTTAAGGTGTAGTCATTGGCCTAGCAAGCCTGTATAATTGCAAAATGTTAAGATGGGTGAATGTAGCGCGTATCATCACCAATCTAATGTTTTGGACTGACTTCAGAAAACGAGACGAAACTTAAAACGGCTTCACTTTTGTAACGCTGTAGCCTTTCCTCTCATATTTATTCCGAGATAATTATACAGTTTCTCGCACTCAGCCAGGAATGTTTTTTTCTGATTGGTCCCTTTTCCCCATCGCTGAGAGAACCAGTAGCACGGCGCCGTATACCATGGTGACGAACCTTTCCTTGTGATTGGTCGTTTTCCTTGTAATATAAGTAGCTTCCACAATATCCTCCTCTTTCCTGTTAAATCTCGAGTGTATGAGTGAGGCGTCACTTCAATCTAATAAATGACCCTCTAAATCAGCATGTATGACTACGTTATACTACTGTGACGCAGGTCTTTCTTGTGTTCATATTTTCTCTTCTCAAAGCCATAGCCGTCTCTCCATAGTAAACTGCCTCACACGAACGAAAGGGGATCTTGTATACGACGCTCCTACCGTCTTATGCTACCCTTTTATATTTCTTGAGGTCTCCGTTTCGCTGTCCTAATACATGGGCTACGTTTACTTCTATTCTCTTTTTTAAGTATTTCGTTATACTTCTTGTCGATGCAGCACACGCAATCCTCCTTTCATCGCCTCTAGCTCTTTCGATCGCAGATGCTTCTTTCATAACTTGTATAGTAAGTCTAGTAAAGTCACGGTTACATAATGGTTAAGCGATAGGCGACAGAGGGTAGTAATTGATGGATCTAATTCCGGGTGGGGTCAAGTAATTAATGGGGTGTCATAGGGTTCAGTTTTAGGACCATTTTTATTCTAGATATACCTTAATGACTTGGATAGTGGAAGTAAATTTGTAGATTAATTAGGTCAGACTCGTATACCATTGCCTTGCTGGCAGATTTGGGTAGGATGAAAGAATGGACAGATAAATGGCAAATGCAGTTCAATATTGACAAGTGGAGGGTACTGAGCATAGGTAGAGATAATCCACACAATAGGTACACAATAAATAACGAGCCACTAGGAAGTTCCAAGCTTGTAAAAGATTTAGGAGTCATGGTCACCTCCAATCTCGGTCAAAGGAAACAAGGCATTGAGGCTACAAAGAAATAATGGGAAAAGGGTACTAGGATTAATTTTTAGAAGTGCTAAAAGCAGAAGTCCCAAAGTAATGAAGCGAGACTAAAAACTCAATCTGCATTCCTTAGAGAGTCATATGTTAAAAGGAGACCTGATAGAAGAAGGTAAATGGTATAAGGGTTTTAACAAAGGGGACATGAATGAAGTTCTTAGGATCAGTAGCGAGAACAGAACCACAAATAATGAAAAATTCAGGTTTATGAGAGAAATGGGAAGAAACTGGTTTTCAAACAGAGTGGTTGGTGAGTGGAACGGACTCAGTGGTCATGTAGTCAGGGCTGAGTCAATAGGGAGCTTTAAAGAAGATCAAATGAGTTTATGGATGAAGGCGATAGATGGATGGATGGATGGATTTTAAATCAGGCGCCGCAACATCAAAGGTCATTTGGCGCTGCTTCAATAATTTAAAATGTCACAATAGTTAAAAAAAAAAAAACTAAAAACAGTTAAAAACAATGCAATAGCTAAAAAAAAAAAAAAAAAAAAAAAAAAACTAAATAAAATATTAAAATATATATAATAAAATAAGAATAAAATTCAAAGCTTTGGGAGAAGGCCAGCTTCTCCCAAAAACCTAAAGACGTCATGGCCCTGGGCGAGGCACTCTGGTCCAAGGACCTTTCAGATATATAATAGAAAACCCTCTACGTGACAGCGGTAGAGGTAGCGGTGTCGTAACTCGATCAAACTAGGGCACTCTACCAATAGTTGCCGCACGGTGAGCGGCACCAAGCAGTCATCACAGTAAGGTTGAGGGTCCCTGGTCAGGAGGTACCTTTGTGTAAGGTACGTGTGACCTATACGCAATCGCGCCAATAAAGTCTGTGCACTGCGGTCCCGGACATGGGCTGTATGTCCAGTGAGGGATAGAGGAAGTAGTGATCTCTCCCATTTTCGAGGTTGCGACCCCGTTAGCTATCTCCTCTGCCAAATTGCTGCAACTGCCTCACAAATTAGAGGAAATACATCTCGAAACGGAACAGAGGCAGAAGATGGAGCGCGACTTGCTGCCACTTTAGCAAGGCGATCTGCGTGTTCATTCCCTGGAACACCTACATGACGATATCCTCTTCTAGGAAGGAGATAGAGCCACTCCAGGGCTGATAAAACCAATGGGTGAAGGGAAATAAAAGAGGAGAGAGCAGTAAAAGCACTGCGACAGTCACTAAAAATTGTAAAAGACGAAACCGGGAAAGTAAAAAGGATCTGTAAAGCTAGTACAATGGCAGACAGCTCCGCAGTAAAGACGGATGCCACCGAAGGAAGGCTTAAAGACCGATAAAAAGAGGGGAAAACCACATTAAATCCGACTCCTGCGTCGGATTTGGAACCATCAGTAAAAACAGGGATATCGTCAGAATGGGAAGAAAAGTGTTCTAAAAACCGTGTGGGACAAAGTTGGTAGAAAATCCTTCTTGCTATCCATGGCAGGAGGGCATATTGAGAGAACGGGAAGCTGCCAATAAACAACTCATGGGAGCCGGAAATGGTAGACAGGAGTGGGATCGATAGACAAGTTCATCATGAGGTTTGTCACTCGAAGGCCAAAAGTTTTTTTTTTTTATGGTAAAGCCTATAGCGCCTGTAGGCACACTTGAAGAGTGTATGGGAAGCGCTGTTCAGCTTCCGCCCATTAGTAGCGCAGACAAATGGCAAAGTGTTTTAAGGCTGTACGTGGTGGGATTCGAACCTACGCGTGGACGTCTGCGCGATCCCACGCTAACCACCTTATCCACTACGCCACCGACTCGGTCGAGTGACATAAACCTGTGAACGCGAGTCCCGCAATATTGAGAGACAAGGGACAGAATCAGGAAGACGGTGGGTGCGAAACCAACACCGGAACATCGAAGACAAGCGCCGAAGGTCGAGCGGCCACAATCCAGCATCCACTAATAGGCTAGGTATTGGAGATGTCCGAAATGCACCCGTAGCCAAGCGTACCTCAGCATGATGCACGGAGTCAAGCACGCGTAACCGTGCATCCATTGCGGATGAGTAGATCTCACAGTCGTATTCCAGCTTTGGAAGTATAAGTGTACAGTGCAGAAGCAGCAGAGTGTCCCTGTCTGCACCCCAAGAGGTGTGACTGAAAACCCGAAGGAGGATAGTGCCGTCCTGCAACACGCTTTAAGAGAACAGAAATGGGGAACCCAAGTAAGACGGTTGTCAAACAATAGGCCAAGATATCGAGTGGCCTCCACACATGAGAGGCGTCTATTGGCTAAATATAAATCGGGATCTGGATGGACGCCACGATTACGACATAAATGCATGGACACGATCTTTGAGGTGGAGAAACGAAAACCATTTATGTTGGTCCAACTGGACATCCTATTGATTGCTAGTTGGAGCTTTCGCTCAATCAGTGACATTTTAGTAGCAACAAAAGAAATACATAGATCATCAACATATATATAGCTGTAAACACCATCTGGTAGAGTATCTATAACACCATTTATGGCTAATGCAAATAGAGTAACACTAAGAATACTTCCCTGTGGGACACCATCATCTAAAGCACTAGCCTCGGAGAGAACACTTCCAACTCGAACCCGTAAAAGACGTCTGGATAAAAACTGCTGGATAAAAATAGGAAGGTGGCTACGGAGACCAAAATTAAACAAGGAACGTAAAATCCCATGACACCAAGCTGTGTCGTAGGCCTTCTCCAGGTCAAAAAATACAGTTAACTTGGTGGTGGTGATTAGCAAAGGCCTCACAAATAGAAGACTCCAGGGATAAAAGAGCACCTTAGTAGACCTCATCTTTCGGAAGCCATAATGTACCGATGACAAGTACTTCCCCCTCTCCAAGTACCACATGAGTCTTACATTTACCATCTTTTCAAAGTAGTCCGCAACTTGGAGGCCGAGAAGGGACATTATAGGACTCCCCTCCAGTGGAAGAAAGAAAAATTTATGCCGAGAGATTCCATTCCCTGGCGGTAACGTGCGCCCGGGGCTGCAGGATCCTTCCGGGAAACACTGGCAAAGTGGTCCGCGAAGAGATCGGCGACAGTCTTAGGATCTGCCACCGTTCGCCCAGAAGACAACAAAACTGGTGGGGGAGGAGCAGAATACTTCCCAGCAATTCGGTGGACTTTGTTAAAGACATCCGTAAGAGGGGTGCGGGCGTTAATGGAAGAGACATAAGATTTCCAAGAGGCTCTTTGTGCCTCTTTCAAAACGCGGCGGGTCCGAGCTCGGCAGAGTCGAAAAGCGTCCAGACACTGCGGGTCCCCACGATGTCGCCGGACCTGAGAGAAAGCTGCCCGTTTCTCTTTCACAGTGTTAGTGCAGGCTGCGTTCCACCAAGGAACGGGACACTTAGTAAAGCGACCGGACGTCCTAGGGACTGACTGTAAAAAATCGGTAAAATAGTCAACAGCCTCAGCACAAGTAGAAAAGTCAGCCAGCGGACGGATAAAAGAGCTAAGGTCTGTGAATTGAGGCTAATCTGCCTTGTCTTAAACCTAGCGTGGGGGCCGGGACTGTGGCTCAGAGTTCACAGATTCTAATAAAATCGTGTACCGTGTAAATCCGGTAGGACCCACTAAATAAAATCAAAGAAAGAATTAGATGTACAGAGAGAAAGATCGATAGCTGTAAAAGTTTCAGTAGGACTGTGAAAATATGTAACATCCCCAGAATTTAAAACCTCCAATCCCTCATCCTTAATAAAAGAACCGATTAAAACCCGACGAGGATTACTAGGACCTTCATCCCACAATGGGTGACGGCCGTTAAAATCTCCCAACAAGAGAAAAAGCGGAGTCAGTTGACGCACCAGGCCGTCAATCTCACCCCTGGAGACAGGAAGCAGAGGAGGGAGATACCACCAGAAGAAGAGAGTTAAGTTGTAAAGGAACAACAGGTATATGCTGACGGACTAGAATAGCTGTGCCACCGTGGTACCACGGCCCTGGTCAGGGAAAGGAGTGCTAAAAAAGGCAGGAGGACTAGAAAAAGTACTATCACGTAGCATAGTCTCTTGTAGAGCTACATAGGCTGGAGAGAACTCCGACAATAAAGCTGGGAGTTCCCCCCCACGAGGCGCGAAGGCCTCTACAGTTCCACTGTAGAAGCTTGAAGATGATTATTTAGGTGCAGTGGAAGGGCAAACCTTTTGAAGGGGCTGCCCGTGACTCACCTGACTAGAAATAATCAAACGACGAGAAGACACCGGGAGTTGAGATGTGCCGAGTCCTTGGACCGTAGCCTTTCGGCCTACCGGTGAGTGATGCGAACCATCATCACTTCTACCGGTCATCTGAGGACGAGGGTCAGGCTGGACTGCACTTTTCGACACAGCGGGTCCACGAGGGACGGCTGTG
The DNA here is from genome assembly GCF_017591435.1 of Portunus trituberculatus. NCBI lineage: Eukaryota > Metazoa > Arthropoda > Malacostraca > Decapoda > Portunidae > Portunus > Portunus trituberculatus. Next base: position 2,487,866 of record NC_059259.1, read on the forward strand.
ACAATATCATCGGACGTCTCCATGCTAAGACCGTCCTCATCACAAGAAGCCCAATTTGAGACGGAGGGCGTCACAGAAGGCTGGACAGAAACTGGAGGTCCCTGGAGGACTCACAATCATGTACACCGGGAGAAACCTTAGATTGTTTAGGCTGAGCTAAATCTATCGACTCCGCAGAGCCGCGGTGCCGTTTGGTCATGCCCCTCCAAGGCTTAGGCGATACAGGGGGCAAATGGACATCCACTACATGGGTGACTTTGGTCAAGTCCGTATTATTCTCGTCACTTCTAAGAGATGACTCAACCGAGTCATCGGACAAAAGGGCAAACCTATTGGCCAAATGAACAGGACCACCTGCCCCAACAGAGCGAGAGGTAGCAGGAGGAGTTGTCTTCGGACCGGCAGACTCAGCTGAAGAGCGAGCGGCCAATGAAGCATAGGACGTCGCACCAGTACCGTCCTTCTGGCGGTAAAGGAGTTCGCGGCGGGCTCTACCAAGACTGATGAACTGACTATTAGCAAGCTGTAAAATGTCCTGCTCCAGGCGATACTTTAGGCATTGCCTGGAACGTACCTGGTAAGCATTACGGCAATTTTAACAATAAGCAGCAGCACTGCAACGCTCCTCAGAATGTGAGTCTAGCGCAGAGCAATTACCACATTGAGATGCTTCCTTGCAGGAGCTTTTACCATAGCCGTACCCATAGCATGAGAAACACTGAAGAGGGCAGGAAACAAAACGCCTCACCCTAAGATTGATAGGGCCGATATGAACACAGTCAGGAAGGGGGGAACCAAAAAAGGTGAGAAGTACCATATTGGAGGAATTCCTCATCTTAGTCACCTTTCGGACTGAGCTAGGACACATAGCCAGTATTTCCTCCTTAGGAAATTCATCGAGATCCTGACTGTACACACAACTTTTAATATAATTAAAAGTAGGATGAGCCTTAACGGTCTCAAACATGCTGTCAGTAGGGCATGGGAGATGTTGTAACATCCTCGCCTGCGTAATATCTTTAGTTCGCACGAGCACCCCCTTCTCGTACTTCTTCAGATTCCCCTCAGGAATCGTGCCAATTTCTTTGGCAAGATACTGGGAGGCATGGATGAAATTCCCACGCCCATTTCTATAGTACGCTACAAACCAACGAGGAGGCGGGATCTGGCGGACTTCAGGAACTGAATTCTCTGAATGGTGGTCAAAGAGATTTGGGATGTAATCCGTGTCATTGTCCAAAATATTGCGAGAGTGGAGAAGTTCTGTCTTAAAGCCAGAGCCAGCAAGGGGCAGGGATGCTACATGTTCTACAGCCAAACGGGCTTCATCACATGACAGAAACGTTACATAGCAGCGATTAGACGGAGAGTCCTTATCGTAAACAAGTCGAATATGGAGAACCGTGCCATACACCTTGAGAAGTGAGTGCAAGGCGTGATAAGAAAAAGATGGATTTACATTTACCATCAAAAGGGAATCCAAACCAGAAGAGATACGTCCCTCAGAAGGACTTTCAGAGCAGAAAACTGCTGTGGGAGGCACGTGTGGAGGGGAATCCTCCTCACTACTCAGATCTGAAGATGACGTCTCGCGGGGCCATATGTATAAAGTTACACAAAAAATTAGCTCCAGGGGCAAGGAAAACCACCTACTGGGACTACAGTGGGAGCGAGCGCTGGCTGCCGTGGACGGGGTACCTCGTCCCCATGCAGACCAGTCGTTTAAAAAAAAAAAGCCCCACATGATACGAATGTTTGTACACGACAGAGCTGAGGCCCGCTCCCAAAGCATCCTAGCCTGGACACCCAACTATCCAGCACAGGACGCCCTATTGGGCGATCCCTCCAGCGGGTGGCTCCGCTGGTCCACTGGCCGCCTACGTAGGAACCATTTAGTCTGGCCCCTCACTGGCCACCTTACTAGCATGGGTAGCCCTACCCCTCGAAAGGGCAGAGCAGGGGCCTAAGCCCCCTCTAGCCTAGCTCGCCAGGTCACAGGGGCACGCAATCCCGCCGACCACGACAAGGCAATTCCCATCTGGGCGTGCTTGATAGGTGGAAATAGGTAGCTTTAATCATACAGGGACTGCCACGTGTAGGTCTGGCGGCCTTTTGCAGCTTCCCTCCTTTCTTATGTTCTCCAGGAATTCTCGACTGCATATCCTTATGGATCTCACTACTCCTATCACTTTGGTTGGACAGGAAGTGTATGAAATCTTCCTTGTTACTAGGTTTTCTATATACCGAAATTTTCAAACACTGGCCACAGTGGCCATGTTTGTATATTAGTATGTCTACAAAAGGTAGCTGATTGTAAAGTATCTCTGGTCAATCTGGTATTTGTCTACCACTTTCACTACTTCACTGAATTAATTAAAGTAACCAAATGAATTATTCTATGTGATTTAAATTTTTCTCATGTTTCTTGATTTAATGTAAATGCACTGGTACTATTTTCGATCGGAGTTTCGATTTTACTCATAATGTCATCAACTTCCATATTATTACTTGTTGATACGATATTCATTGTTGTGCTGTCATTTGTGATGTATCTTTCTCTAACTTTTACGGCAATGGAAGATTGACTTGTCCTTGTTCACATCCTTTTCGCTTCTCTCTTATCCCATTCATTCTTTCATTCTTTTGTACTTTCAATACCGCCTTTCTTTTCTTGTTCATCTGACAGGGCTTGAATGTAGACCTGGCACCGATAGAACGTTTATTTATTTGTTTATTTATTTTCTTCAGATGAACCAGAACCTTTCTATGGGCACCAATTTCGGGTCGTCACCTTATCACACTTCCCTTTTATTGACTACAAACCAGTGAATGACTACCCTGGCACCGTTATCCATCTCACTGACTCCCTTAATGCTCGCATGTTGAGAACACTTGCCTTCTATTTGAATTTCACGTGAGTATCTTGTTGAAACTTTGTTAAATTTATAAAGAATGTTACAGGCTGGATTTGTGTTCAATACTTCCGAAGAAATTGATTATTGAATCATTAAAATTGTAAGTACGATATACTATTGCCTTATCAAGCTCCATGGATATTTCAATGGCTATTGATCAGTTGGTGTTGGAAAAAACACATCCTTAATAGGAAGAGTATCCAAACTCAGAGAGTTTTAAACGTCCCAGGCTGGTTAGTTCAGGAGTGGGTCAATATCATCTCGCGATTCAGAGTGGTCGTCTCAAAACACAATAGGCGTTTTCAGTAGCACTTTGCGGAAGCGAATGGTCCAAACCCGCTCACCCTCACAGCCGAACACCTTTCAAGGGTGTTTGTTCGCTTCTGTTTGGTTCTCAGAGCGAACACTGACGCTGATTGGCTGCGAGACAAGTTGTCAACTTTGTAAGTTATAAATCAATGAAAAATAATATTATGAAGCGCATGAAGATATGAAAAGTATTATTATGTAAAGGAATATATATAGCAACTGTTTAGTGATATTGAAATTTATAAGAATAATTTTCCTTGTGGTTTAAATTTAATGAAAACAGTCATGCACTCTCGAGACATCTGGGACGACGCACTCTGGCTGGACCACGGTGCACACTTGCTCTGGCTACTCGTTTCAAAGCTTGTGACTCCGACTTTGACTTCCAGTTATGAGAGAATTTCGTAGGTTACGCATTATCTAAGCAAAGTACTTGTAAAATATAAAAATGATACGATATTTGCACTGTTGCTTGATAACAACATAATGTTATAACAATATTGCGGAAGGGATGGATGGATTTGACTTAGGCGAAGCAACAGCTGGGGTCATATGGCGCCACAACTAAAGTTTTAAAAAAACTAAAAGTAGTTAAAAAAAATAAAACTAAAGTTAACTAAAAACTAAGACTACAATAAAATTAAATAAAACATTAAAATACATAATAAGAAATAAAATTTACAAATTAGGGAGGAGGCCCACTTCTCCCAGAAAGCTAAAAACGTCATTGCCAGGGGCCAGAGAACCTGTTCCAAGGATCTTTTAGAGATAGTAGACACCGCTATCCCTACCGCGACAGCGGTAGAGGTAGCGGTGTTGTAACTCGATCAAACTAGGGCACTCCACCAACAGGTGCCGCACGGTGAGCGGCACCAAACAGACATCACATTAAGGTTGAGGGTCCCTGGTCAGGAGGTACCTTTGTGTAAGGTACGTGTGACCTATACAAAGTCGCGCCAAAAAAGTCTGTGCACGGCGATCCCGGACATGGGTGTAAGTCCACTGAGGGAGTGTGGAAGTAGTAATCTCTCCCATTTTCGAGGGTGCGACCCCCGTTAGCCATCTCCTCTGCCAAATTACTGCAATCGCCACACGAATTGCATGAAATACATCTCGAAACGGAACAGGGGAAGGAGATGGAGCGCGACTTGCTGCCTCTTTAGCGAGGCGGTCTGCGTGTTCATTCCCTGGAACACCTACGTGACCAGGGACCCAACAGAACCCAACACGATATCCTCGTTTGGTAAGAAGATATAGCCACTCCAGGGCTGATAAAACCAAAGGGTTAAGGGAAATAAAAGGAGAGAGAGAGAGCAGTAAGAGCACTGCGACAGTCACTAAAATTGTAAAAGACGAAACCGGGAGTGTAAAAATCTGTAAAGCTAGGACTATGGCAGACAGCTCCGCAGTAAAGACGGAGGCTACCGAAGGAAGGCTGCCAGACCGATAAAAAGAGGAAAACCACACTAAACCCAACGCCTGCGTCGGATTTGGAACCATCAGTAAAAAAGGGGATGTCATCAGAATGGATAAAAAGTGTTCTAAAAACTGTGTGGGACAGAGCTGGCAGAAAATCCTTCTTGCCATCCATGGCAGGAGGGCATATTGAAACAACCGGAAGCTGCCAATAACCAACTCGTGGGAGCCGGAAAGAGTAGACAGGAGTGGGGTCGATGGACAAATCCAACATGAGGTTTGCCACACGAAGGCCAAAAGGTTTAGGTAGACTCGGTCGAGTGACATATGCCTGCGAACGCGAGTCCCGCAACATTGACAGACAAGGGACAGAATCAGGAAGACGGTGGTGCGAAACCAACACCGGAGCATCGAAGACTGGCGCCGGAGGTCGAGCGGCCAGAAACCAGCATCCACTAGAAGGCTAGGTATTGGAGATGTCCGAAATGCACCCGTAGCCAAGCGGACCCCAGCATGATGCACGGGGTCAAGCGTGCGTAGTCGTGCATCCGTTGCGGATGAGTAGATCTCACAGCCGTATTCCAGCTTCGGAAGTATGAGTGTACGGTGAAGCAGCAGCAACGTGTCCCTGTCCGCACCCCAAGAGGTGTGACTTAAAACCCGAAGAAGGGATAGTGCCGTCCGACAAGACGCTTTAAGAGAACGGAAATGGGAACCCAGGTAAGACGGTTGTCAAACAATAGGCCAAGATATCGAGTGGCCTCCACACATGAGATGCGTCTATTGGCTAAATATAAATCGGGATCTGGATGGACACCACGATTACGACAAAATGCATGGACACGGTCTTTGAGGTGGAGAATCGAAAACCATTTATGTTGGCCCAACTGGACATTCGATTGATTGCCAGTTGAGCTTTCGCTCAATCAGTGACATCCTAGCAGCAGCAAAGAGATGCACAAGTCGTCCACATATAAAGAGCTGTGAACGCCATCTGGTAGAGTATCTATAACACCATTTATTGCGACTGCGAATAGTGTAACACTAAGAATACTTCCTGTGGGACACCGTCATTTAGAGCAGTAGCATCGGAGAGAACACTCCCACTCGAACCCGTAAAAGACGTCTGGATAAAACTGCTGAATAAAAATAGGAAGGTGGCCACGGAGACCAAAATTAAACAAGGAACGTAAAATGCCATGACACCAAGCCGTGTCGTAGGCCTTCTCCAGGTCAAAAATACAGTTACTTGATGGTGGTGATTAGCGAAGGCCTCACAAATGGAAGACTCTAGGGATAAAAGAGCATCAGTAGTAGACCTCATCTTTCGGAAGCCGTACTGAACCGATGACAAGTACTTCCCCCTCTCCAAGTACCACATGAGTCTTACATTTACCATCTTTTCTAACACTTTACAAATACAGGATGTCAAAGATATAGGACGATAGTTCGTAGCCTGAGATTATCTTTCCCAGGCTTCGGAAATGGGAGAACCACTGCCACAGCCCAAGAAGATGGAAAGTCACCGGTATGCCAAATCATATTATAAAGATTTAATAAAAGTTAAAAGCACTGTCAGACATGTGGCGCAAGAAGGCATAAGGAATATCATCTGGCCAGGAGAAGAGTCATGACACTGGGACAAAGCAGTCCGCAACTCGGAAGCAGAGAAGGGACATTATAAGACTCCCCTCCAGTGGAAGAAAATTTATGCCGAGAGATTCCATTCTCTGGCGGTGACGTGCGCCCGGGCTGCAGGATGCCTCCGGGAAACACTGGCAAAGTGCTCCGCGAAGAGGTCGGCGACAGTCCTAGGGTCTGCCACCGTTCGCCCAGCAGACAACAAAACTGGTGGGGAAGGAGCAGAATACTTCCCAGCAATTCGGCGGACTTTGTTGAAGACATCCGTAAGAGGGTGCGGGCATTAATGGAAGAGACATAAGCTTTCCAAGAGGCTCTTTGTGCCTCTTTCAAAACGCGGCGGGCCCGAGCTCGGCAGCGCCGAAAAGCTTCCAGGCACTGCGGGTCCCCACGATGTCGCCGGAGACGAGAGAAAGCTGCCCGTTTCTCTTCACAGCTTTAGTGCATGCTGCGTTCCACCAAGGAACGGGACGCTTAGCAAAGCGACCTGACGTCCTAGGGATTGTCTGAAGCGCTACTGAAATAAAAAAAAATCGGTAAAATAATCAACAGCCTCAGCTGAAGTAGAAAAGTCAGCCAACGGACGGATTAAAGAGCTAAGGTCTGTGAATCGAGGCCAATCTGCCTTGTCTAAAACCCAGCGTGGGGCCGGGACTGTGGCTCAGTGTTCACAGATTGTAATAAAATTGGAAAGTGGTCACTACCGTGTAAATCTGGTAGGACCGCCAATTAAAATCAAGGAAAGAATTAGATGTACAAAGAGAAAGATCGATAGCTGTAAAAGTCCCAGTAGGACTGTGGAAATGTGTAACATCCCAGAATTTAAAACCTCCAATCCCTCATCCTCAATAAAAGAACCGATTAAAACCCCACGAGGATTACTAGCACCTTCATCCCACAATGGGTGACGGCCGTTAAAATCTCCCAACAAAAGAAAAGGCGGAGTCAGCTGACGCACCAGGCCGTCAAGCTCACCCCTGGAGACAGGAAGCCGAGGAGGAGATATAAACTGCAAATAGTGTAGGATCGTCCCATAAAGACCTTAACAGCAACCACCTGAAGGGAGAGTTGAGTTGCAAGGGGACAACAGGTATATCCTGACGGACTAGAATAGCTGTGCCACCGTGGTGGCCCTGGTCAGGAAAGGAGTGCTAAAAAGGCACGATAGCCAGGAGGACTAGAATAAGTACTATCACCTAGCATAGTCTCTTGTAGAGCTACACAGGCTGGAGAGAACTCCGACAGCAAAGCTCGGAGTTCCCCACGAGGCGCGAACGCCTCTACAGTTCCAATGTAGAAGCTTGAAGATGACTATTTGGATGCAGTGGACGAGCGAGCCTTTTGAGGCTGCCCGTGACTGACCTGACTAGAAATAATCAAACGACGAGAAGACACCGGGAGTTGAGATGTGCCGGGTCGTTGGACCGCAGCCTTTCGGCCTGCCGGTGAGTGATGCGAACCATCATCACTCCTACCGGTCCTCGGAGGACGAGGGTCAGGCTGGACTGCACTTTTTGATACAGCGGGTCCACGAGGGACGGCTGTGACAATATCATCGGACGTCTCCATGCTAAGACCGTCCTCATCACAAGAAGCCCGATCTGAGACGGAGGGCGTCACAAAAGGCTGGACAGAAACAACTGGAGCTACCATTGCAGAGCGGTCCCTGGAGGACTCACGGTCACGTGCACAGGGAGAAACCTTAGATTGTTTAGGCTGAGCTAAATTGATCGACTCCGCAGAGCCGCGGTGCCGTTTGGTCAGGCCCTTCAAAGGATTAGGAGATACAAGTGGCAAATGGACATCTACTACTTGGGTTACTTTGGTCAAGTCCGTATTGTTTTCGTCACTTCTAAGAGATGACTCAACCGAGTCATTGGACAAAACGGCAAACTTGTTAGCCAGATGAACAGGACCTCACGCCTCAACAGAGCGAGAGGTAGCAGGAGTTGTCTTCAGACCGGCAGACTCAGCTGAAGAGCGTGCGGCCAAAGAAGCATAGGATGTCGCACAAGTACCGTCCTTCTGGCGGTACAGGAGTTCGCGGCGGCGCTACCGAGGCTGATGAACTGACTGTTAGCAAGCTGTAGAATGTCCTGCTCCAGGCGATACCTGGGCATTGCCTGGAACGTACCTGGTGAGCATCACGGCAATGAAACAATAAGCTGCAGCATTGCAATGCTCCTCAGAATGTGAGTCTAGTGCAGAGCAATTACCACATCGAGAAGCTTCCTTACACGAGCTTTTGCCGTGACCGTACCCATAGCATGAGAAACACTGAAGAGGGCGAGAAACAAAATGCCTCACCCTAAGATTGATAGGACCGATATTAACACGGTCAGGAAGGGTGGAACCAAAAAGGTGAGAAGGACCATGTTGGAGGAGTTCCTCATCTTAGTCACCTTTTGGACTGAGCTAGGACACATTGCTAGTATTTCCTCTCAGGAAATTCATAAAGATCCTGACTGTACACACAACCTTTACTGTAATTAAAGGTGGGATGAGCCTTAATAGTCTCAAACATGCTGTCAGAAGGGCATGGGAGATGTTGCAACATCCTTGCCTGCGTGATATCTTTCGCTCGCACGAGCACCCCTCCCATATTTCTTGAGGTTTCCCTCAGGAATCGTGCCGATCTCTTTGGACAGGTACCGGGAGGCATGGATGAAATTCCGCGCCCATTTCTATAGTACGCCACAAACCAACGTGGAGGCGGGATCTGGCGGACTTCAGGAACTGAATTCTCTGAATAGTTTTCAAAAGATTTGGGATGTAGTCCGTGTCACTGTCTGAAATATTGCGAGTGGAGAAATTCTGTCTTAAAGCCAGAGCCAGCAAGGGCAGAGATGCTACATGTTCATAAGCCAAACGGGCTTCATCACATGACAGAAAACGTTACATAGCAGCGGTTAGAAGGAAAGTCCTTATCATAAACAAGTCGAATGCGAACAACCGTGCCATACACCTTGAGAAGTGAGTGCAAGGCGTGATAAGAAAATGATGGGTTAACATTTACCATCACAAGGGAGTCATATGCAGCAGAAATACGTCCCTCAGAAGAACTCCCAGAACAGGAGACTGCTGCGGGAGGCTCTTGTGGAGGGGAATCCTCCTCCTTACTCAGACCTGAAGATGACGTCTCGTGGGCCAGGTCAGCCACCTCACGAGAACCTGAAAGTTATTTGTGTTTTCCCATAAAAAACAGTCACACAAAAGATTGGCTCCAGGGGCAAGGGAAACCACCTACTGGGACTACAGTGGGAAGGAGCGATGGCTGTCGTGGACGGGGTACCTCGTCCCCATGCGGACCTGTCGTTTTAAAAAAAGGTCCCACATGATACGAAAGTTTGTCCACGACAGAGCTGAGACCGCCCTCGCAAAGCATCTCAGCCTGGACACCCAACCATCCAGCACAGGACGGCCCCTATTGGGCGATCCCTTCAGCGGGTGGCTCCGCTGGTTCACTGGCAGCCTACGTAGGAGTCATTTAGTCTGGCCCCTCACTGGCGACCGTACTAGCATGGGTAGCTTTTTCCCCCTCGAAAGGGCAGAGCCGGGGCCACAGGGGCACGCAAGCCCCCCCACCTCGACAAGGCGGTTCCCATCTGGGGGGGGATATTGCGGAAGATTTAGGTACATTTTTCAATGGTGGTGCTCTGAAAACTTTGGGCGAACAAACACACAATATCATGGCCTCTTTGACAGTGTAACAGTATGAGGGAATGCAAAATGTCTTGGCCAATGTAATTACTGAATGACAAGCAGTCCCTAGTGGTGTAACGGCTTATCTGGCATATTGTGTATTAATGGATACTGGGTATATTACCTGTAATACCTTAAAAAGTAGGGGTATATTACCTGTAATACCTTAAAAAGTAGGAAAATGTGACAGGAAGTGATAACTGGGATCTTAAGGGTTTTATGCACCTCTATCATTTGGTCTCAACACCGCTATAGGCGCTCACGTATTATAAAACTATTTAGTTAATCTTTATAAAAGGTCCGTGTCACGTACAAACATGAAACTCACATATGTAGAAGGCTTGATGATCGCCGTAAACATAAAATTAATTGAGCCACAAGAGTCTAGTTTGGCCGTCATAGCACTTGAGAATTCAGGGAAATAGGAATTTTTCTAAGTCCAGTGAGCTCTGCACCAGTCAAGAGTAAACACTGAAATGATCTTCAATTGTTTATAACAGATTTGGGGGTATAAACAGGGATTTGTGGGTAGTGGCATATAAGGGTTGCATGGTATCTATAGAGCTAATCCCTCCAATCACGCGCTGCCATAACGTTATAATATTTTAGGTTTCTTGTTAGCTTGTTATGGTACGTTACGTTAATGCCCTAAGGGGGGACTGCGCCCTCCCTCCGTATAGGTTAGGTTATGATAGGTTAATGCCCTAGTGTGTGGGGGGTTCCAGGGGAAGTGCAGCCCCCACAATTAGATTACATTAGGTTAGGCTATGTTAAGTAAGGTTAATGCCCTAGCGGAGGGATCCAGGGGGCTAAGTTACATTAGGTTAGGTTATGTTAGGTTAGGTT
>NC_059259.1:2508694-2596194 GCF_017591435.1 Portunus trituberculatus
TGATGAGGCGCCCAGTCCTTAAAAGGGGTCCATAGGGTCCAACATCCCGATGTAATGTAATGGTAAGTTAGGTTAGGTAATGCTATATTAGATTGGAATCCCTAAGGGGGCTCCTATACAGTTGAAATGTTTGGTAATATTAGGTTACTCACTCTAGGCATTTACATGAAACATTACATAACTAAGTCGGCCATGAATACTTCTTAAGGATTCTAGATAAGTACCGTCATTCATATTATGATTCTAGATAATTACGGCCAATTACATCATCGCATTATGACATTATTACCTCCAGATTGAGTGGTTTAGGAGGGTCAGGGCAAGTAGCGGGGCTAGAGACATAAGGCACTTGGCACTTGCCTGGCACGGTGGAGCAGCACTGCTGCGTACTTCTAGGGTCACTGCGATGGGTTCCTTTGGTCACAAGTATGCCGGGCAACCTGCAACGGCAGTTAACATAACCAATATCTCTCAAAAGTCACTTGTCACCGCCAAATCCTCAAGAACTGCCCACGTGATGGCACACACTATTACAGCTGAATATTTTATGCTTTCCATTAACATACTATCATACTTAAATAAGTCTTACTTCAATATAAGCACATGAAGATGTAACAAATAATCACTGTCTACTACTTATACTTATCCCGAAATCATGATAAAGTTTAGGTGGCACCTTGAATCTGATGTCGTTAGGAGTTATAAAGTGCTTCAGTAAATCGCAATTTTCAATGTCCATTTACGATATAATGTGCCCATCGGCGGACGATGTTTCCTGTATACGTCGTAAAAAGTTTCAAGGTCAGCCATGTGCTTTGAATATGTTAATCCAGTGGTACACGTGCCTCTAGTAGTATATGAGCACTTTCTGGATCATATGCAAGTTTTAGTTAAATTAAATTCATTCATTTTTCAGAGAGAAATATTATTGTCTTACATAATTCCGGGGTCAATCAGCTGGTGGTGAAGAAACAGATGCATTCCTCTCATTAAATTGAATTGTTTTCCTTGTTGTTAGTTCATTTGTGTGTTCTACTTGTGAATACAGTGATATTTGCTAGAATTATGATTTTTAGGGGGAACCAGGTGGTATACACAGGGACTGTAGGGGATCTCTAAGGGTTTGGGAACACTGATCTATGGCTAGGTGTCTTAAGTCAAAGGAAAAATACAATGTTAAAAATAAATTACTGCTTAAAGAGTTTTTAGCTAATTGAAGAACAGTCTTCCTGCCATAAATTTAAAATGCTTTCAACACGGGATATTAAAGGCTCAGATACTATTTGTCAGCTACTAATTTATCGTACAAAGCACAAGACCAAGTCGAGTCGAATCAAGATTTAGTTTAGAACGAAAAACTTCTTTACATAACATGCCGTATACAATCATGTATGATATGTAGCCTACTCAGCGCAGAAAATTATATGTACCCAGTGGAAAACCAGTAGTCATTCATCCATTGTAATATCAGAAAAGTTCTTCCTGAAGTCTTTATAATTCTCAAAGTTTTCCTATTTGCAGAAAAGGAACTCCCTTTCTGCCCCGCTTCTCCAAGACTATTCAGAGGCTCCTGGATGCTGGGTTGGTGACGCATTGGATGAATTATGTCATCAGTACACATGTTTGGCAAAAGCAACAAGAGAGGAAGAAATCTAGCAATAGTGTCATGTTGCCGTCAGCCACAGTTCCGGTATGTTTCTGTATCATACATATATATATATATATATATATATATATATATATATATATATATATATATATATATATATATATATATATATATATATATATATATATATATATATATATAGAGAGAGAGAGAGAGAGATAGAGAGAGAGAGAGAGAGATATAGATAGATATATATATATATATATATATATATATATATATATATATATATATATATATATATATATATATATATATGAAAAAATAATACTCTTATATTAATGTGTATTTATCTGCATTTCATATTCTCTTGCGTTGTGGGTGTCAGCAGAATAAAGGTGGGCAAGAAGTGCTGGGACTGCTACACCTGCAAGGCACGTTTTACATCCTCGGCCTGGGCTCGACACTAGCATCCCTTGCCTTCCTTACCGAACACCTGCTGCACTATTGCTAATTATGGAACTCTTAAGTACAACGATATCTATATACGTATTCGTCTCTGCATTTCATATCAACCAAAATTCATATATTGCTTCACTATATCCCCTTCCCTGCCTAAAGTAAGAAATTAATCTTGTATGATCAGTTTCATGACTTGTCTGGTGACCACAAGCATTAATTTACAAATGAACCAAACTGCTGAAACTATAGTTAAGGTTTATGTAAGTAACCAGTTGCAATGCAAAAGATCATCTAGATAATATCATGTCATGTGAATGATTTTGCAAAAGAAAATTATACAAAAAAAAATTCTAAGAAATGAATGCCAGTGAGCGAAAACATATTTCAAATATGTCTTTAATATTCCTCAACCAACAAGCAGATGGTGTCTGTGCTTTATTCATATCCAAAAATCATGGCATAAATTTGTATTACATATGTCAAACTTTTATATTAAAGGTAAATTATTGGAAATAAATTTGCACTTATACTTCCTTAATTATCTTCTCTTCATCCTTATTCCATTGAATATTGGCGTTTTCTATGAGCTACCATGATTCTTGAAAAGCTAATGGTAGGGTGGATGGATGGATGGATGGGCGGTGCAGGGAGAAATCGTGTTCTACTGAGAAATCGTGTACCACCCTAATGCTGGAGTCATTCTACAGCTTTTTATTTATTTATTTATTTTTGTTTATTTATTTATTTTTTTTAACTAATAAATCCCCGACGGTCGTACAGACCAGTTTTCTGAGATTCCATTAGACTGTCTTAACGATTGGGAGCATTTCAGTGCAAGGACACGCAAAACGAAGGACGTATGACATATATGCCCCGTACGATGACGTACATTAAGAGTACGTCATTGTACGACACTTACAACGATGGTGTACGAAGTAACAATGAAAATGGGAAAAATGAATATTTTCAAATTTTCTTGGTTTGCGACAACGTATGCTACGCCAACGATGCCGAATGATGTCGGACGATGTTCAATGTCTCCAAATAGACGCATTTGACAAACGTGCGATGACAACGTAAGAGCGTGTTTAAAAGGAGCCCCTGCAGGTATATATATAGGGATTCCAAGTCTTTCCGCATGTCACATCACCAACAACATCGACATCTACACACCTCACCATGAGTCTTCTGAAATACGTTCCTGTCCTCAGTGAAACGGAGCCGCATCTCGCCAGGGAAATCTTGAGGACGGAGTCTGCATACTCACATAGTACATACATATAATGAGGCATCATTCCCACGCATACGTTTCTTCCGTCCCTTCGTCTTCTGTGGGCAAACCATCATGAGAGCGCATGTGTGAACTTATTTATTTTTTTTTTTTACTGAAGACAACTCACGAGCGGTCACACTCGCTACGACGATAATGGCGAAAACGTTATCGTGCGTTGCTGCCAGACGTATGTTCAAAGACCAGTCGTAATCTAGTATTTTAATGCTGGGGTCACATTACAGCTTTTTTTTTTTTACTACGACGTCCCCGACGGTCGTAGGAGGGATGTCGCCGGCAGCAATGACGTCATTTTAAAGGTTTTTGGCCTTTCGTAAGATGTCGTAGGTCAAATCGTACTTTACGAGACAATATGCTACGATGTCGTAAGATGCATTCGACTGTCGGGAAGCCATTTCATCGGGAGTATGATGATACTGCTTACGACATCGTTCGACATCGAAAGAGTCAAAAATTGTTAAATTACTGAGTTACAACTGGTCTTTGAACATATGTTTGGCAGTAACCCACGAAAACGTTGTCGCTAGAATCGTCGAGGGTTACCGCCAGTTAAAAAAGATGGATGGATGGATTTTAAATAAGGCGCCGCAACGGCTAAGGTCATTAATTAAAAATGACAGAGTAGTTTAAAAAAATATATAAAAACAGTTAAAAACAATACAATATCTAAAAACTAAAAAAAGACAATAAAACTAAATAGAATATTAAAATGCATATAATAAGATAAGAATAAAATACAAAGCTTTGGGAGAAGGCCAGCTTCTCCCAAACACTTAAAAACGTCATGGCCCTGGGCCAAACACTCTGGTCCAAGGAACTTTTAGATATAATAGACACCGCTATCTCTATAGGTAGCGGTGTTGTAACTCGATCAAACTAGGGCACTCTACCAACAGGTGCCGCACGGTGAGCGGCACCAAGCAGTCATCACAGTAAGGTTGAGGGATGGATGGATGGATTTTAAAATAAGGCGCCGCAACGGCTAAGGTCATTTGGCGCCGCTTCAATAATTTAAAAAAAACTATATAAAAACAGTTAAAAACAATATAGTATCTAAAAACTGAAAAAAAACACAACATAACTAAATAAAATATTAAAATGCATATAATAAGAAAATTCAAGCTTTGGGAGAAGGCCAGCTTCTCCCAAAAACCTAAAAACATCATGGCCCTGGGCCAGACACTTTGGTCCAAGGACCTTTGAGATATAATAGACACCGCTATCCCTACCGCGACAGCGGTAGAGGTAGCGGTGTCGTAACTCAATCAAACTAGGGCACTCTACCAACAGATGCCGCACGGTGAGCGGCACCAAGCAGCTATCACAATAAGGTTGAAGGTCCCTGGTTAGGAGGTACCTTTGTGTAAGGTACGTGTGACCTATACGAAGCCGCGCCAATAAAGTCTGTGCACGGCGATCCCGGACATGGGTGTAAGTCCACTGAGGGAGTGGGAAAGTAGTAATCTCTCCCATTTTCGAGGTTGCGACCCCCGTTAGCCATCTCCTTTGCCAAATTGCTGCAATCGCCACACGAATTGCATGAAATACATCTCGAAACGGAACAGGGGAAGGAGATGGAGCACGACTTGCTGCCTCTTTAGCGAGGCGGTCTGCATGTTCATTCCCTGGAACACCTGCGTGACCAGGGACCCAACAGAACTCAACACGATATCCTCGTTTGGTAAGAAGATATAGCCACTCCAGGGCTGATAAAACCAATGGGTTAAGGGAGACAGTGGAAGAGAGAGCAGTAAGAGCACTGCGACAGTCACTAAAAATTGTAAAAGACGAAACTGGGAGAGTAAAAATAATCTGTAAAGCTAGGACTATGGCACATAGCTCCGCAGTAAAGACAGAGGCTACCGAAGGAAGGCTGCAACACCGATAAAAAGAGGGGAAAACCACACTAAACCCAACGCCTGCGTCGGATTTGGAACTATCAGTATAAATGGGGATGTCATCAGAATGGATAAAAAAGTGTTCTAAAAACCGGGTGTGGGACAGAGCTGGGAAAAAATCCTTCTTGCCATCCATAGCAGGAAGGCATACTGAAACAACCGGAAGCTGCCAAGAACCAACTCGTGGGAACCGGAAAGAGTAGACAGGAGTGGGGTCGATGGACAAATCCAACATGAGGTTTGCCACTTTAAGGCCAAAAGGTTTAGGTAGACTCGGTCGAGTGACATACGCTTGCGAACGCGAGTCCCGCAACATTGACAGACAAGGGAAAGAATCGGGAAGACGGTGGGTGCGAAACCAACACCGGAGCATTGAAGACTCGCGCCGGAGGCCGAGCGGCCAGAAACCAGCATCCACTAGAAGGCTAGGTATTGGAGATGTCAGAAATGCACGTGTAGCCAAGCGGACTCCAGCATGATGCACGGAGTCAAGCGTGCATCCGTTGCGGATGAGTAGATCTCACAGCCGTATTCTAGCTTGGGAAGTATGAGTGTGCGGTGAAGCAGCAGCAACGAGTCCCTTTCCGCACCCCAAGAGGTGTGACTTAAAACCCGAAGAAGGGATAATGCCTGCCGACAAGACGCCTTAAAAGAACGGAAATGGGGAACCCAGATGAGACGGTTGTCAAATAAAACGCCAAGATATCGCCGCGTTTTGAAAGAGGCACAAAGAGCCTCTTGGAAAGCTTATGTCTCTTCCATTAACACCCGCACTTCTCTTACGGATGTCTTTAACAAAGTCAGCCGAATTGATGGCAAGTATTCTGCTCCTCCCCCACCAGTTTAGTTGTCTGCTTGGCGAACGGTGGCAGACCCTAGGACTGTCGCCGACCTCTTCGGGGAGCACATTGCTAGTGTTTCCCGGAGGCATCCTGCAACCCCGGACGCACGTCACCGCCAGAGAATGAAATCTCTCGGCATAAATTTTTGTTCCGCTGGTGGAGTGTCTTATAATGTCCCTTCCTCTGCTTACGAGTTGCGGACTGCTTTGTCTCAGTGTCATGACTCTTCTGGTCCAGACGACATTCTATATGCCTTTTTGCGTCACATGTCTGACCGTGCTTTTAACTTTTTATTAAATATTTATAATATGATTTGGCATACCGGTGACTTTCCATCTTCTTGGGCTGTGGCAGTGGTTCTCCAATTTCCGAAGCCTGGGAAAGATAATCTCCAGGCTACGAACTACCGTCCTATATCTTTGACATCTTGCATTTGTAAAGTGTTAGAAAAGATGGTAAATGTAAGACTCATGTGGTACTTGGAGAGGGGGAAGTACTTGTCATCAGTACAGTACGGCTTCCGAAAGATGAGGTCTACTACTGATGCTCTTTTATCCCTAGAGTCTTCCATTTGTGAGACCTTCGCTAATCACCACCATCAAGTAACAGTGTTTTTTTACCTGGAGAAGGCCTACGACACAGCTTGGTGTCATGGCATTTTACAGTCTTTGTTTAATTTTGGCCTTCGTGGCCACCTTTCTCTTTTTATTCAGCAGTTTTTATCCAGACGTTTTTTCACGGGTTCGAGTGGGAAGTGTTCTCTCTGAGGCTACTGCTCTAAATTATGGTTTCCCACAGGGAAGTATTCTTAGTGTTACACTATTCGCAGTCGCCATTAAATGGTGTTATTGATACTCCCAGATGGCATTCACAACTCCTTATATGTTGATGATTTATGTATTTCATTTGCTGCTGCTAGGATGTCACTGATTGAGCGCAAGCTCCAACTGGCGATCAATAGGGTGTCCAGTTGGGCCAACATGAACGGTTTTCGATTCTCCATCTCCAAGACCATAGCCATGCATTTTTGTCGCAACCGTGGTGTCCATCCAGACCCGGATTTATACCTCGCCAATAGACGCCTCTCATGCGTGGAGGCGACTCGATATCTTGGCCTTTTATTTGACAACCGTCTCATCTGGGTTCCCCATTTCCGTTCTCTTAAGGCGTCTTGTCGGCAGGCATTATCCCTTCTTCGGGTTTTAAGTCACACTTCTTGGGGTGCGGACAGGGACATGTTGCTGCTGCTTCACCGCACACTCATACTTTCCAAGCTGGAATACGGCTGTGAGATCTACTCATCCGCAACGGATGCACGACTACGCACGCTTGACTCCGTGCATCATGCTGGGGTCCGCTTGGCAACAGGTGCATTTCGGACATCTCCAATACCTAGCCTTCTAGTGGATGCTGGTTTCTGGCCGCTCTGCTAGGGTAGCTCCAGTAGTTTCTATTCTGTAACGCCCTCCGTCTCAGATCGGGCTTCTTGTGATGATAATGGTCTTAGCATGAGATGTCTGATGATATTGTCACAGCCGTCCCTCGTGGACTAAGTGTGTCAAAAAGTGCAGTCTTGCCTGACCCTCGTCCTGCGATGACCGGTAGGTGTGATGATAGTTCCCATCACTCACCGGTAGGTCGAAAGACAGCGATCCAACGACCCGGCACATCACAACTCCCGGTGTGTTCTCGTCGCTTCATTATTTCTAGTCAGGTGAGGAGGAGGGAGGAGGATTTGGTGTTAGGCGCTGCAACAGCATAGGTCATATGGCGCCGCATGAAACTATTTAATTAAAACCAAAAGGGTTTAAAACAAATCGCAAAATAACTAAAACAAGTAAAAACGATAAAATTAATGGTAATTAAAAACAAAAAGTTACAATAATATACATAAAACATAAAAATACATATAATAAAATTAAATAAAATTCACAGCTTTGGGAGAAGGCCAAGGACCTTTGAGATATAATAGACACCACTATCTCTACCGCGACAGCGGTAGAGGTAGCGGTGTCATAACTCTATCAAACTAGGGCACTCTACCAATAGGTGCCGCACGGTAAGCAGCACCAGGCACTCATCACAGTAAGGTTGAGGGTCCCTGGTCAACAGGTACCTCTGTGTAAGATACGTGTGACCTATACGCAGTCGCGCCAATAAAGTCTGTAAACGTCGATCTCGAACATGGGATAGAGGAAATAGTGATCTCTCCCATTTTCGAGGTTGCGACCCCCGTTAGCCATCTCCTCTGCCAGATTGCTGCAACTGCCTCACGAATTAGAGGAAAGACATCTCGAAACGGAACAGACGCAGGAGATGGAGCGCGACTTGCTGCCTCTTTAGCGAGGCGATCTGCGTGTTCATTCCCTGGAACACCAACGTGACCAGGGACCCAACAGAACCCAACACGATATCCTCGTTGTGTAAGAAGGTATAGCCACTCCAGGGCTGATAAAACCAAAGGGTTAAAGGATATAGTGCAAGAGAGAGAAGTAAGAGCACTGCGACAGTCACTACAAATTGTAAAAGACGAAACCAGTAGAGTAAAAAGCTAGGACTATGGCAGACAGCTCCGCAGTAAAAACGGATGCCACTGAAGGAAGGCTGCCAGACCGATAAAAAGAGGGGAAAACCACACTAAATCCAACGCCTGAGTCGGATTTGGAACCATCAGTAAAACAGGGATATCATCAGAATGCATAAAAAGTGTTCTAAAACCGTGTGTGAGACAGAGCTGGCAGAAAATCCTTCTTGCCATCCATGGCAGGGCATAATGAGATAACAGGAAGCTGCCAATAACCAACTCGCGGGAGACGGAAAGAGTACACAGGAGTGGGGTCGATAGATAACTCTGCCATGAGATTTGCAACACGTAGGCCAAAAGGTTTAGGAGACTCGGTCGAGTGACATACGCCTGCGAGCGCGAGTCCCGCAACATTGACACACAGGGGACAAAATCAGGCAGACGGTGGGTGCGAAACCAACACCGGAGCATCGAAGATTGGCGCCGGAGGTCGAGCGGCCAGAAACCAGCATCCACTAGAAGGCTAGGTATTGGAGATGTCCGAAATGCACCCGTAGCCAAGCGGACCCCAGCATGATGCACGGGGTCAAGCGAGCGTAGTCGTGCATCTGTTGCGGATGAGTAGATCTCACAGCCGTATTCCAGCTTCGGAAGTATGAGTGTACGGTGAAGCAACAGCAACGTGTCCCTGTCCGCACCCCAAGAGGTATGACTTAAAACCCGAAGAAGGGATAGTGCCTGCCGACAAGACGCCTTAAGAGAACGAAATGGGAACCCAGGTGAGACGGTTGTCAAATAAAAGGCCAAGATATCGAGTCGCCTCCACGCATGAGAGGCGTCTATTGGCGAGGTATAAATCGGGTCTGGATGGACACCACGGTTGCGACAAAATGCATGGCTACGGTCTTCGAGGTGGAGAATCGAAAACCGTTCATGTTGGCCCAACTGGACACCCTATTGATCGCCAGTTGGAGCTTGCGCTCAATCAGTGACATCCTAGAAGCAGCAAAAGAGATGCACAAGTCGTCCACATATAAAGAACTGTGAACGCCATCCGGTAGAGTATCTATAACACCATTTATTGCAACTGCGAATAGCGTAACACTAAGAATACTTCCTGTGGGACACCGTCATTTAAAGCTGTAGCATCGGAGAGAACACTCCCAACTCGAACCCGTAAAAAACGTCTGGATAAAAACTGCTGGATAAAAATAGGAAGGTGGCCACGAAGGCCAAAATTAAACAAAGACTGTAAAATGCCATGACACCAAGCCGTGTCGTAGGCCTTCTCCAGGTCAAAAAGACTGTTACTTGATGGTGGTGATTAGCGAAGGCCTCACAAATGGAAGACTCTAGGGATAAAAGAGCATCAGTAGTAGACCTCATCTTTCGGAAGCCGTACTGTACCGGTGACAAGTACTTCCCCTCTCCAAATACCACATGAGTCTTACATTTACCATCTTTTCTAACACTTTACAAATACAGGACGTCAAAGATATAGGACGGTAGTTCGTAGCCTGGAGATTATCTTTCCCAGGCTTCGGAAATGGGAGAACCACTGCCACAGCCCAAGAAGATGGAAAGTCACCGGTATGCCAAATCATATTATAAAGATTTAAAAGAAAGTTAAAAGCAGTGTCAGACATGTGGCGCAAGAAGGCATAAGGTATATCATCTGGCCCAGGAGAAGAGTCGTGACACTGGGACAAAGCAGTCCGCAACTCGGAAGCAGAGAAAGGGACATTATAAGACTCCTCCAGCGGAAGAAAAGTTTATGCCGAGAGATTCCATTCTCTGGCGGTGACGTGCGCCCGGAGCTGCAGGATGCCTCTGGGAAACACTGGCAAAGTGCTCCGCGAAGAGGTCGGCGACATTCCTAGGGTCTGCCACCGTTCGCCCAGCAGACAACAAAATTGGTGGGGAAGGAGCAGAATACTTCCCAGCAATTCGGCGGACTTTGTTGAAGACATCCGTAAGAGGGTGCGGACGTTTATGGAAGAGACATAGGCTTTCCACGAGGCTCTTTGTGCCTCTTTCAAAATGCGGCGGGCCCGAGCTCGGCATCGCCGAAAAGCTTCCAGGCACTGCGGGTCCCCACGATGTCGCCGGAGACGAGAGAAAGCTGCCCGTTTCTCTTTACCGCTGCAGTGCATGCTGCGTTCCACCAAGGAACGGGACGCTTAGTAAAGCGACCTGACGTCCTAGGGATTGTCTGAAGCGCTAAAGAAATAAAAAATCGGTAAAATAATCAACAGCCTCAGCACAAGTAGAAAAGTCAGCCAGCGGACGGATAAAAGAGCTAAGGTCTGTGAATCGACGCCAATCTGCCTTGTCTAAAACCCAGCGTGGGGCCGGGACTGTGGCTCAGATTTCACAGATTGCAATAAAATCGGAAAGTGGTCACTACCGTGTAAATCCGGTAGGACTCGCCAATTAAAATCAAGGAAAGAATTAGATGTACAAAGAGAAAGATCGATAGCTGTAAAAGTCCCAGTAGGACTGTGGAAATGTGTAACATCCCCAGAATTTAAAATCTCCAATCCCTCATCCTCAATAAAAGAACCGATTAAAACCCCACGAGGATTACTAGCACCTTCATCCCACAATGGGTGACGGCCGTTAAAATCTCCCAACAAAGAAAAGGCGGAGTCAGCTGACGCACCAGGCCGTCAAGCTCACCCCTGGAGACAGGAAGCCGAGGAGGAGATATAAACTGCAGATGGTGTACAGTCGTCCCATAAAGACCTTAACAGCAACCACCTGAAGGGAGAGTTAAGTTGTACCGGGATAACAGGTATATCCTGACGGACTAGAATAGCTGTGCCACCGTGGTGGCCCTGGTCAGGAAAGGAGTGTTAAAAAGGCACGATAGCCAGGAGGACTAGAATAAGTACTATCACCTATCATAGTCTCTTGTAGAGCTACACAGGCTGGAGAGAACTCCGACAGCAAAGCTCGGAGTTCCCCCCACGAGGCGCGAAGGCCTCTACAGTTCCATTGTAGAAGCTTGAAGACGACTATTTGGGTGCAGTGGACGAGCGAGCCTTTTGAGGCTGCCCGTGACTGACCTGACTAGAAATAATCAAACGACGAGAAGACACCGGAATTGAGATGTGCCGGGTCGTTGGACCTCAGCCTTTCGGCTTATCGGTGGGTGATGTGAACTATCATCACTTTTACTGGTCCTCGGAGGACGAGGATCTGGCAGGACTACACTTTCCGATACAGTTGGTCCACGAGGGACGGCTATGACAATATCATCGGACGTCACCATGCTCAGACCGTCCTCATCATAAGAAGCCCGATCTGAGACGGAGGGCGTCACAGAAAGCTGGACAGAAACTACTGGAGCTACCCTAGCAGAGCGGTCCCTGGAGGATTCACGATTATGTACACCGGGAGAAAACTTAGACTGCTTATGCTGAGCTAAATCTAACGACTCCGCAGAGCCGCGGTGCCGCTTAGTTAGACCCTTGAAAGGCTTAGGCGATACAGGAGGCAAATGGACATCTACTACATGGGTGACTTTGTTCAAGTCCGTATTTTTCTCGTCACTTCTAAGAGATGACTCAACCGAGTCATCAGACAAAATGGCAAACCTGTTAGCCAGATAAACAGGACCACCCGCCCCAACAGAGCGAGAGGTAGCAGGAGTTGTTTTCGGACCGGCAGACTCAGCCGAAGAGCGAGCGGCCAATGAAGCATAGGATGTCGCACCAGTACCATCCTTCTGGCGGTACAGGAGTTCACGGCGGGCGCTACCGAGGCTGATAAACTGACTATTGGCAAGCTGTAGAATGTCCTGCTCCAGGCAATACCTGGGGCATTGCCTGGAACGTACCTGGTGAGCATCACGACAATGAAAACAATAAGCTGCACCATTGCAATGCTCCTCTGAATGCGAGTCGAGTGCAGAGCAATTACCACATTGGGAAGCTTCCTTACACGATCTTTTCCCGTGACCGTACCCATAGCATGAGAAACACTGAAGAGGGCGAGAAACAAAGCGCCTCACCCTAAGGTTGATAGGACCGATATTAACACGGTCAGGAAGGACCATGTTGGAGGAGTTCCTCATCTTACAAGTCACCTTTTGTACTGAGCTAGGGCACATTGCTAGTATTTCCTCTTCTGGGAATTCATAGATCTGGCTATAAACACAACCTTTGCTATATTTAAAGGTGGGATGAGCCTTAACAGTCTCAAACATGCTGTCAGAAGGGCATAGGAGATGCAACATCCTAGCTTGCGTAAGATCTTTTGCTCGCACAAGCACCCCTTCCCATATTTTTCAGATTCCCTCAGGAATCGTGCCGATTTCTTTGGACAGGTACCGGGAGGCATGGATGAAATTCACGCCCATTTCTATAGTACGCCACAAACCAACGTGGAGGTGGGATCTGGCGGACTGCTGGAACTGAATTTCTAAATAGTTTTCAAAACATTTGGGATGTAA
This sequence comes from Portunus trituberculatus, assembly GCF_017591435.1. Classification (NCBI taxonomy): domain Eukaryota; kingdom Metazoa; phylum Arthropoda; class Malacostraca; order Decapoda; family Portunidae; genus Portunus; species Portunus trituberculatus. Next base: position 2,521,777 of record NC_059259.1, read on the forward strand.
TCCATGTCACTGTCTGAAATATTACGTGACTGGAGAAATTCAGTTTTAAAGCCATGGCCGGCGAGGGGCAGAGATGCTACATGTTCATAAGCTAAACGAGCTTCGTCACATGACATAAACGTTACATAGCAGCGGTTAGAAGGAAAGTCCTTATCATAAACCAGTCGAATGCGAACAACCGTACCATACACCTTGAGAAGTGAGTGCAAGGCATGATAGGAAAATGATGGATTAACATTTACCATTACAAGAGAGTCATATGCAGCAGAAATGCATCCTCAGAAGAACTCCCAGAACAGGAGACTGCTGTGGGAGGCCCTTGTGGAGGAATCCTCCTTCCACTCAGACCTGAAGATGACGTCTCGTGGGCCAGGTCAGCCACCTCACGAGAACCTGAATGTTTTTTGTTTTCCCATAAAAAACAGCTACACAAAAAATTGGCTCCAGGCAAGGAAACCACCTACTGGGACTACAATGGGAGGAGCGCTGGCTGCCGTGGACGGGGTACCTCGTCCCCATGCAGACCAGTCGTTTTAAAAAAAGGCCCCACATGATACGAATGTTTGTCCACGACAGAGCTGAGACCCCCCTCCCAAAGCATCCCAGCCTGGACACCCAACCATCTAGCACAGGACAGCCCCTATTGGGCGATCCCTCCAGCGGGTGGCTCCGCTGGTCCACTGGCAGCCTACGTAGGAACCATTTAGTCTGGCCCCTCACTGGCGACCTTACTAGCATGGGTAGCCTCTCCCCTCGAAAGGGCAGAGCAGGGCCTAAGCCCCTCAGCCTAGCTCACCAGGTCACAGGGGCACGCAAGCCCCCCCACCACGACAAGGCGGTTCCCATCTGGGGGGGGAAGTCAGGTGAGTCACAGGCAGCCCCTTCAAAAGGCTCGCCCGTCCACTGCACCTGAATAGTGATCTTCAAGCTTCTACAGTGGAATTGTAGAGGCTTTCGCGCCTCGTGGGGGAACTCCGAGATTTTCTCCAGCTTGTGTAGCTCTACAAGAGACTATCTAGGAGACTATGCTAGGTGATACTACTTATTCTAGTCCTCCTGGCTATCGTGCCTTCTTTAGCACTCCTTTCCCCAAACAGGGCCACCACGGTGGCACAGCTATTCTAGTCCTTCAGGATATACCTGTTGTCCCATTGCAACTTAACTCTCCACTTCAGGTGGTTGCTGTTAAGGTCTTTATGGGACGATCCTACACTATTTGCAGTCTATATCTCTCTCCTCGGGTTCCTATCTCCAAGGGTGATCTTGACGTCCTGGTGCGTCAGCTGACTCCGCCTTTCCTCTTGTTGGGAGATTTTAATGGCCGTTACCCATTGCGGGATGAAGGAGCTAGTAATCCTCATGGGGTTTTAATCGGTTCTTTTATTGAGGATGAGGGATTGGATTGGATTGGATTTTTATTTAGGCGCCTCAACAGCTAGGATTATATGGCGCCGCAACTATAGTTTAAGAAAACTGAAAGTAGTTAAAAACAATAAAACTAAATGTAACTAAAAACTAAGACTAGGATGGATGGATGGATTTTAATGTAGGCGCCGCAACAGCCACGGTCATTTGGCGCCGCTACCAAAATTTTAAAATATACGAAAAATGTTTAAAATAAAAAAAGAAAAATAAAGAAAAATAATTATAAAAAAACTAAAAACAATAAAACCAATACAATTAAAAGTTGCTAAAACACTAAAAGTACAATAAAATCGAATAAAATATCAAAATACATAAATAAAATTCTAAAATTCACAAATAAGAAAGAAGGCCAGCCTCTCCCAAAAAACCGAATAAATCATGGCCAAGTGCCAGACACGCTGGTCCAAGGACCTGAGATAGGTGATAGACACCGCTATCTCTACTGCGACAGCGGTAGAGGTAGCGGTGTCGCAGGTCTAGTAAACTAGGCTAGGGCACTCCACAAGTAGGTGCCGTACTGTGAGTGGCACCAGGCAGTCTTCACAGTAAGGTTGAGGGTCCCTGGTCAGCAGGTACCTATTTGTAAGGTACGTGTGACCTATACGTAATCGCGCCAATAAAGTCTGTGCACGGCGATCCCGGACATGGGAGTATGTCCACTGAGGGAGAGTGGAAGTAGTGATCTCTCCCATTTTCGAGGTTGCGACCCCCGTTAGCCATCTCCTCTGCCATATTGCTGCGACCGTCTTACGAATAAGATCAAATACATCTCGAAACGGAACAGAGGCAGGAGATGGAGCGCAACTTGCTGCCTCTTTAGCGAGGCGATCTGCGTGTTCATTCCCTGGAACACCTACATGACCAGGGACCCAACAGAACCCAACACGATATCCTCTTTTGGTAAGTAGATAAAGCCACTCCAGGGCTGATAAAACCAAAAGGTGAAGGAAATAAAAGAGGAGAGAGCAGTAAGAGCACTGCGAGTCACTAAAAATTGTAAAAGACGAAACCGGGAGAGTAAAAATAATCTGTAAAGCTAGGACTATGGCAGAGAGCTCCGCAGTAAAGACGGAGGCTACCGAAGGAAGGCTGCCAGACCGACAAAAAGAGGGGAAAACCACAGAAAACCCAACTCCTGCGTCGGATTTGGAACCATCAGTAAAAACAGGGATGTCATTAGAATGGATAAAAAAGTGTTCTAAAAACCGTGTGTGGGACAGAGCTGGCAGGAAATCCTTCTTGCCATCCATGGCAGGAGGGCATAATGAGGTAACAGGAAGCTGCCAATAACCAACTCGCGGGAGACGGAAAGAGTACACAGGAGTGGGGTCGATAGATAACTCTGCCATGAGATTTGCAACACGTAGGCCAAAAGGTTTAGGAGACTCGGTCGAGTGACATACGCCTGCGAGCGCGAGTCCCGCAACATTGACACACAGGGGACAAAATCAGGCAGACGGTGGGTGCGAAACCAACACCGGAGCATCGAAGATTGGCGCCGGAGGTCGAGCGGCCAGAAACCAGCATCCACTAGAAGGCTAGGTATTGGAGATGTCCGAAATGCACCCGTAGCCAAGCGGACCCCAGCATGATGCACGGGGTCAAGCGAGCGTAGTCGTGCATCTGTTGCGGATGAGTAGATCTCACAGCCGTATTCCAGCTTCGGAAGTATGAGTGTACGGTGAAGCAACAGCAACGTGTCCCTGTCCGCACCCCAAGAGGTATGACTTAAAACCCGAAGAAGGGATAGTGCCTGCCGACAAGACGCCTTAAGAGAGCGAAATGGGGAACCCAGGTGAGACGGTTGTCAAATAAAAGGCCAAGATATCGAGTCGCCTCCACGCATGAGAGGCGTCTATTGGCGAGGTATAAATCCGGGTCTGGATGGACACCACGGTTGCGACAAAATGCATGGCTACGGTCTTCGAGGTGGAGAATCGAAAACCGTTCATGTTGGCCCAACTGGACACCCTATTGATCGCCAGTTGGAGCTTGCGCTCAATCAGTGACATCCTAGAAGCAGCAAAAGAGATGCACAAGTCGTCCACATATAAAGAACTGTGAACGCCATCCGGTAGAGTATCTATAACACCATTTATTGCAACTGCGAATAGCGTAACACTAAGAATACTTCCTGTGGGACACCGTCATTTAAAGCTGTAGCATCGGAGAGAACACTCCCAACTCGAACCCGTAAAAAACGTCTGGATAAAAACTGCTGGATAAAAATAGGAAGGTGGCCACGAAGGCCAAAATTAAACAAAGACTGTAAAATGCCATGACACCAAGCCGTGTCGTAGGCCTTCTCCAGGTCAAAAAGACTGTTACTTGATGGTGGTGATTAGCGAAGGCCTCACAAATGGAAGACTCTAGGGATAAAAGAGCATCAGTAGTAGACCTCATCTTTCGGAAGCCGTACTGTACCGGTGACAAGTACTTCCCCCTCTCCAAATACCACATGAGTCTTATATTTACCATCTTTTCTAACACTTTGCAAATACAGGATGTTAAAGATATAGGACGGTAGTTCGTAGCCTGGAGATTATCTTTCCCAGGCTTCGGAAATGGGAGAACCACTGCCACAGCCCAAGAAGATGGAAAGTCACCGGTATGCCAAATCATATTATAAAGATTTAAAAGAAAGTTAAAAGCAGTGTCAGACATGTGGCGCAAGAAGGCATAAGGTATATCATCTGGCCCAGGAGAAGAGTCGTGACACTGGGACAAAGCAGTCCGCAACTCGGAAGCAGAGAAAGGGACATTATAAGACTCCTCCAGCGGAAGAAAAGTTTATGCCGAGAGATTCCATTCTCTGGCGGTGACGTGCGCCCGGAGCTGCAGGATGCCTCTGGGAAACACTGGCAAAGTGCTCCGCGAAGAGGTCGGCGACATTCCTAGGGTCTGCCACCGTTCGCCCAGCAGACAACAAAATTGGTGGGGAAGGAGCAGAATACTTCCCAGCAATTCGGCGGACTTTGTTGAAGACATCCGTAAGAGGGTGCGGACGTTTATGGAAGAGACATAGGCTTTCCACGAGGCTCTTTGTGCCTCTTTCAAAACGCGGCGGGCCCGAGCTCGGCAGCGCCGAAAAGCTTCCAGGCACTGCGGGTCCCCACGATGTCGCCGGAGACGAGAGAAAGCTGCCCGTTTCTCTTTACCGCTGCAGTGCATGCTGCGTTCCACCAAGGAACGGGACGCTTAGTAAAGCGACCTGACGTCCTAGGGATTGTCTGAAGCGCTAAAGAAATTAAAAATCGGTAAAATAATCAACAGCCTCAGCACAAGTAGAAAAGTCAGCCAGCGGACGGATAAAAGAGCTAAGGTCTGTGAATCGACGCCAATCTGCCTTGTCTAAAACCCAGCGTGGGGCCGGGACTGTGGCTCAGATTTCACAGATTCCAATAAAATCGGAAAGTGGTCACTACCGTGTAAATCCGGTAGGACTCGCCAATTAAAATCAAGGAAAGAATTAGATGTACAAAGAGAAAGATCGATAGCTGTAAAAGTCCCAGTAGGACTGTGGAAATGTGTAACATCCCAGAATTTAAAATCTCAATCCCTCATCCTCAATAAAAGAACCGATTAAAACCCCACGAGGATTACTAGCACCTTCATCCCACAATGGGTGACGGCCGTTAAAATCTCCCAACAAAAGAAAAGGCGGAGTCAGCTGACGCACCAGGCCGTCAAGCTCACCCCTGGAGACAGGAAGCCGAGGAGGAGATATAAACTGCAGATGGTGTACAGTCGTCCCATAAAGACCTTAACAGCAACCACCTGAAGGGAGAGTTAAGTTGTACCGGGATAACAGGTATATCCTGACGGACTAGAATAGCTGTGCCACCGTGGTGGCCCTGGTCAGGAAAGGAGTGTTAAAAAGGCACGATAGCCAGGAGGACTAGAATAAGTACTATCACCTATCATAGTCTCTTGTAGAGCTACACAGGCTGGAGAGAACTCCGACAGCAAAGCTCGGAGTTCCCCACGAGGCGCGAAGGCCTCTACAGTTCCATTGTAGAAGCTTGAAGACGACTATTTGGGTGCAGTGGACGAGCGAGCCTTTTGAGGCTGCCCGTGACTGACCTGACTAGAAATAATCAAACGACGAGAAGACACCGGAGTTGAGATGTGCCGGGTCGTTGGACCTCAGCCTTTCGGCTTATCGGTGGGTGATGCGAACTATCATCACTTTTACTGGTCCTCGGAGGACGAGGATCAGGCAGGACTGCACTTTCCGATACAGTTGGTCCACGAGGGACGGCTGTGACAATATCATCGGACGTCTGCATGCTCAGACCGTCCTCATCATAAGAAGTCCGATCTGAGACGGAGGGCGTCACAGAAGGCTGGGCAGAAACTACTGGAGCTACCCTAGCAGAGCGGTCCCTGGAGGACTCACGATTATGAGCACCGGGAGAAAACTTAGACTGCTTATGCTGAGCTAAATCTAACGACTCCGCAGATCCGCGGTGCCGCTTAGTTAGACCCTTGAAAGGCTTAGGAGAGACAGGTGGCAAATGGACATCTACTACATGGGTGAGTTTGGTCAAGTCCGTATTTTTCTCGTCACTTCTTAGAGATGACTCAACCGAGTCATCAGCCAAAATGCCAAACCTGTTAGCCAGAAGAACAGGACCACCCGCCCCAACAGAGCGAGAGGTAGCAGGAGGAGTTGTCTTCGGACCGGCAGACTCAGCCGAAGAGCGAGCGGCCAATGAAGCATAAGATGTCGCACCAGTACCGTCCTTCTGGCGGTACAGGAGTTCACGGCGGGCGCTACCGAGGCTGATAAACTGACAATTGGCAAGCTGTAGAATGTCCTGCTCCAGGCAATACCTGGGTCATTGCCTGGAACGTACGACAATGAAAACAATAAGCTGCACCATTGCAATGCTCCTCTGAATGCGAGTTGAGTGCAGAGCAATTACCACATCGGGAAGCTTCCTTACACGAGCTTTTCCGTGACCGTACCCATAGCATGAAAAGCACTGACGAGGGCGAGAAACAAAGCGCCTCACCCTAAGGTTGATAAGACCGATATTAACACGGTCAGGAAGGGTGGACCCAAAAAAGGTGAGAAGGACCATGTTGGAGGAGTTCCTCATCTTACAAGTCACCTTTTGTACTGAGCTAGGGCACATTGCTAGTATTTCCTCTTCTGGGAATTCATAGAGGTCTTGGCTATAAACACAACCTTTGCTATATTTAAAGGTGGGATGAGCCTTAACAGTCTCAAACATGCTGTCAGAAGGGCATAGGAGATGCAACATCCTAGCTTGCGTAAGATCTTTTGCTCGCACAAGCACCCCCTTCCCATATTTTTCAGATTCCCCTCAGGAATCGTGCCGATTTCTCTGGACAGGTACCGGGAGGCATGGATGAAATTGCCACGCCCATTTCTATAGTACGCCACAAACCAACGTGGAGGTGGGATCTGGCGGACTGCTGAAACTGAATTCTCTAAATAGTTTTCAAAAACATTTGCGATGTAATCCATGTCACTGTCTGAAATATTACGTGACTGGAGAAATTCAGTTTTAAAGCCATGGCCGGCGAGGGCAGAGATGCTACATGTTCATAAGCTAAACGGCTTCATCACATGACATAAACGTCACATAGCAGCGGTTAGAAGGAAAGTCCTTATCATAAACCAGTCGAATGCGAACAACCGTACCATACGCCTTGAGAAGTGAGTGCAAGGCATGATAGGAAAATGATGGATTAACATTTACCATTACAAGAGAGTCATATGCAGCAGAAATGCATCCCTCAGAAGAACTCCAGAACAGGAGACTGCTGTGGGAGGCCCTTGTGGAGGGAATCCTCCTCCCACTCAGACCTGAAGATGACGTCTCGTGGGCCAGGTCAGCCACCTCACGAGAACCTGAATGTTTTTTGTGTTTTCCCATAAAAAAAAAAAAACGGCTACACAAAAATTTGGCTCCAAGGGCAAGGGAAACCACTTACTGGGACTACAATGGGAGGAGCGCTGGCTGCCGTGGACGGGTACCTCGTCCCCATGCTGACCAGTCGTTTTAAAAAAAGGCCCCACATGATACGAATGTTTGTCCACGACAGCTAAGTCCCCCCTACCAAAGCATCCCCGCCTGGACACCCAACCATCCAGCACAGGACGGTCCCTATTGGGCGATCCCTCCAGTGGGTAGCTCCGCTGGTCCACGTAGGAACCATTTAATCTGGCCCCTCACTGGCGACCTTACTAGCATGGGTAACCCTCTCCCCCTCGAAAGGGAAGAGCAGGGGCCTAAGCCCCCTCTAGCCTCGCTCGCCAGGTCACAGGGGCACGCAAGCCCCCCCACCACGACAAGGCGGTTCCCATCTGGGGGGCCAATAAGGTTGTGGGTCCCTGGTCAACAGGTACCTTTGTGTAAGGTACGTGTGACCTATGCGCATTCACGCCAATAAAGTCTGTGCACGGCGATCCCGGACATGTGAGTATGTCCACTGAGGGATAGTGGAAGTAGTGATCTCTCCCATTTTCGAGGTTGTGACCCCCGTTAGCCATCTCCTCTGCCAAATTGCTGCAACCGCCACACGAATAGTGTGAAATACATCTCGAAACGGAATAGGGGCAGGAGATGGAGCGCGACTTGCTGCCTTTTTAGCGAGACGATCTGCGTGTTCATTCCCATGAACACCTACGTGACCAGGGACCCAACAGAACCCAACACGATATCCTCTTCTGGTAAGTAGATAGAGCCACTCCAGGGCTGATAAAATAAATGGGTGAAGGGAAGAGAGCAGTAAGAGCACAGCGAGTCACTAAAAATTGTAAAAGATGAAACCAGGAAAGTAAAAATTATCTGTAAAGCTAGGACTATGGCAGATAGCTCCGCAGTAAAGACGGAGGCTACCGAAGGAAGGCTGCCAGACCGATAAAAAGATGGGAAAACCACACTAAACCCAACGAATGCGTCGTATTTGGAACCATCAGTAAAAACGGGGATATCATCAGAATGGATAAAAAAAGTGTTCTAAAAACCGTGTGTGGGACAGAGCTGGCAGAAAATCCTTCTTACCATCTATGGCAGGAGGGCATAATGAAAAAACCGGAAGCTGCCAATAACTAACTCGTGGGAGCCGGAAAGAGTAGACAGGAGTGGGGTCGATGGACAAACCCATCATGAGGTTTGCCACTCGAAGGCCAAAACGTTTAGGTAAACTCGGTCGAGTGACATACATCTGCGAACGCGAGTCTCGCAATATTGACAGACAAGGGACAGAATCAGGAAGACGGTGGGTGCGAAACCAACACTGGTGCATCTAAGACTGGCGCCGAAGGTCGAGCGGCCAAAAACCAGCATCCATTAATAGGCTAGGTATTGGAGATGTCCGAAATGCACCCGTTGCCAAGCGGACCTCAGCATGATGCACGGAGTCAAGCACGCGTAGCCGTGCATCCGTTGTGGATGAGCAGATCTCACAGCCCTATTCCAGCTTTGGAAGTATAAGTGTACGGTGCAGAAGCAGCAGTGTGTCCCTGTCCGCACCCCAAGAGGTGTGACTTAAAACCCGAAGCAGGGATAGTGCCGTTCAGCAAGACGTTTTAAGAGAACGGAAATGGGGAACCCAAATAAGACGGTTGTCAAACAATAGGCCAAGATATCGAGTGGCCTCCACACATGAGATGCGTCTATTGGCTAAATATAAATCGGGATCTGGATGAATGCCCCAATTACATGAATGCATAGACACGGTCTTTGAGGTGGAGAAACGAAAACCATTCATAGTTGGCCCTACTGGACACCCGATTCATTGCCAGTTGGAGCTTTTGCTCAATCAATGACATTCTAGCAGCAGCAAAAGAGATGCACAAGTCGTCCACATATAAGGAGCTGTGAACGCCATCTGGTAGAGTATCTACAATACCATTTATGGTGACTGCAAATAGAGTAACACTAAGAATATTTCCCTGTGGAACGCCATCACTTAGAGCAGTAGCTTCGGAGAGAACACTCCCCTCACGAACACGTAAAAGACGTATGGATAAGAACTACTGAATAAAAATAGGAAGGTGGCCACGGGGGCCAAAATTATATAACGAACGTAAAATGCCATAACACCAAGCTGTGTCGTAGGCATTCTCCAGATAAAAAAAAAAAAGGGTTACCTGGTGGTGGTGATTAGTAAAAGCCTCACAAATAGAAGACTGTACAGATGACAAGTAGTTCCCCCTCTCCAAGTACCACATAAGCCTTACATTTACCATCTTTTCCAACACTTTACAGATACAGGATGTCATTGATATAGGACGATAGCTTGTAGCCTGGAGGTGATCTTTCCCAGGCTTAGGAAATGGAAGAACCACAGCAACAGCCTATGAGGATGGAAACTCACCGGTATGCCAAATCATATTATAAAGATTTAATAAAAAGTTAAAAGCACGGTCAGACATGTGACGCAAAAAGGCATACGGAATGTCGTCTGGACCAAGAGAAGAGTCATGACAATGAGACAAAGCAGTCCGCATTTCGGATGGATGGATGGATTTTGATTAAGGCGCTGCAACGGCTAAGGTTATTTGGCGCAGCTTCAATAATTTAAAATGATAGTAGTTAAAAAAAAAACTATATAAAAACAGTTAAAACAATATAGTATCTAAAAACTAAAAAATAAAATAAAACTAAATAAAATATTAAGATGCATATAATAAAATAAGAATAAAATTCAAAACTTTGGGAGAAGGCCAGCTTCTCCCAGAAACCTAAATACGTCATGTCCCTGAGCCAGATACTCTGGTCCAAGGACCTGTGAGAAATAATAGACACAGCTATCTCTACCGCGATAGCGGTAGAGGTAGCGGTGTCGTAACTCGATGAAACTAGGGCACTCTACCAACAGGTGCCGCACGGTGAGCGGCACCAAGCAGTCATCACAGTACGGTTGAGGGTCCCTGGTCATGAGGTACCTTTGTGTAAGGTATGTGTGACCTATACGAAGTCGCGCCAATAAAGTCTATGCAAGGCGATCCCGGACATGGGTGTAATTCCACTGAGGGAGTATGGAAGTAGTAATCTCTCCCATTTTCGAGGTTGCGTCTCCCGTTAGCCATCTCCTCTGCCAAATTGCTGCAACTGCCTCAGGAATTAGGGGAAAGACATCTCGAAACGGAACAGGGGCAGGAGATGGAGCGCGACTTGCTGCCTATTTAGTGAGGCGATGTGCACGTTCATTCCCTGGAACACCAACGTGACCAGGGACCCAATAGAACCCAACACGATATCCTCGTTGTGTAAGAAGATAAAACCACTTAAGGGCTGATATAGTGCAAGAGAGAGTGTAAGAACACTGCGACAGTCACTAAAAATTGTAAAAGACGTAACCGGGAGAGTAAAAATTATTTCTAAAGGTAGGACTATGGCAGAAAGCTCCGAAATAAAAATGGATGCCACTGAAGGAAGGCTGGCACACCGATAAAAAGAGGGGAAAACCACACTAAACCCAACGCCTGCGTCGGATTTGGAACCATCAGTAAAAACAGAAATATCATTAGAATGGATAAAAAAAATGTTCTAAAAACCGTGTGTGGGACAGAACTGGCAGAAAATCCTTCTTTTCATCCATGGCAAGAGGGCATACTGAGATAACAGGAAGCTGTCAAAAACCAACTCGTGGGAGACGGAAAGAGTAGACAGGAGTGGGGTCGATAAATATATCCGCCATGAGATTTGCAACTCGATGGCCAAAAGGTTTAGGGAGACCAGCTCGAGTGACATACACCTGCGAACAAGAGTCCCGCAATATTGACAGACAAGGGACAGAATCAGGAAGACAGTGGGTGCGAAACCAACACCGGAGCATCGAAGACTGGCGCCGAAGGTCGAGCGGCCAGAATCCGGCATCCACTAATAGACTAGGTATTGGAGATGTCCAAAATGCACCCGTAGCCAAGCGGACCCCAGCATGATGCACGGGGTCAAGCGTGCGTAGTCGTGCATCCGTTGCGGATGAGTAGATCTCACAGCCGTATTCCAGCTTGGGAAGTATAAGTGTACGGTGAAGCAGCAGCAACGTGTCCCTGTCCACACCCCAAGAGGTGTGACTTAAAACCTGAAGAAGGGATAATGCCTGCCGACAAGACGCCTTAAGAGAACGGAAATGGGAACCCAGGTGAGACGGTTGTCAAATAAAAGGCCAAGATATCGAGTCGCCTCCACGAAAAAGAGGCGTCTATTGGTGAGGTATAAATCAGGGTCTGGATGTATACCATGGTTGCGACAAAAATGCACGGCTACGGTCTTCGAGGTGGAGAATCGAAAACCGTTCATGTTGGCCCAACCGGATACCCTATTGATTACCAGTTGGAGCTTGCGCTCAATCAGTGACATCCTAGCAGCAGTAAAAGAGATGTGCAAGTCGTCCACATATAAGGAACTGTGAACGCCATCCGGTAGAGTATCTATAACACCCTTTCTGGCGACTGCGAATAGCGTAACACTAAGAATACTTCCCTGTGGTACACCGTCATTTAGAACAGTAACATCGGAGAGAACACTCCCCACTCGAACCCGTAAAAGACATCTGGATAAAAACTGCTGAATAAAAATAAGAATGTGGCCACGGAGGCCAAAATTATACAACGAACGTAAAATGCCATGACACCAAGCTGTGTCGTAGGCCTTCTCCAGATAAAAAAAACCGGTTACCTGGTTGTGGTAATCAGTAAAAGCCTCACAAATAAAAGACTCCAGGGATAGAAGAGCATCAGTGGTAGACCTCATTTTTCGTAAACAGATGACAAGTAGTTCCCCCTCACCAAGTACCACATAAGCCTTACATTTACCATCTTTTCCAACACTTTACAGATACAGGATGTCAGAGATATGGGACGATAGCTCGTAGCCTGGAGGTGATCTTTCCCAGGCTTAGGAAATGGAAGAACCACTGCGACAGCCCAAGAGGATGGAAAATCACCGGTATGCCAAATCATATTATAAAGATTTAATAAAAAGTTAAAAGCACGGTCAGACATGTGACACAAAAAGGCATATACAATGTCGTCTGGACCAGGAGAAGAGTCATGACACTGGGACAAAGCAGTCCGCAACTTGGAAGCAGAGAAAGGGACATTATAAGACCACTCTCCAGCCGAAGAAAAGTTTATGCTGAGAGATTCCATTCTCTGGCGGTCACGTGCGCCCGGGGCTGCAGGATGCCTCCAGGAAACATTGGCAAAGTGCTCTGCGAAGAGGTCGGCGACAGTCCTAGGATCTGCCACCGTTCGCCCAGCAGACAACAAAACTGGTGGGGGAGGAGCAGAATACTTCCCAGCAATTCGACGGACTTTGTTAAAGACATCTTTAAGGGGGGTGTGGGCATTAATGGAAGACACATAAGTTTTCCAAGAGGCTCTTTGTGCCTCTTTCAAAACGCGGTGGGCCCGAGCGCGGCAGCGTTGAAAAGCTTCCAGGCACTGAGGGTCCCCACGATCTCCTCGGAGACGAGAGAAAGCCGCCCGTTTCTCTTGCACAGCTTTAGTGCATGCTGCGTTCCACCAAGGAACAGGACGCTTAGTAAAGCGACCTGACGTCCTAGGGATTGGTTGAAGCGCTACTGATATTAAAAAAATCGTTAAAATAATGAACAGCCTCAGCACAACTAGAAAAGTCAGCCAGCGAACGGATAAAGGAGCTAAGGTCTGTGAATCGAGGCCAATCTGCCTTGTCTAAAACCCAGCGTTGGGGCCGGGACTGTGGCTCAGAGTTCACAGATTCCAATAAAATAGGAAAGTGGTCACTACCGTGTAAATCCGGTAGGACCCGCCAATTAAAATCAAGGAAAGAATTAGATGTACAAATAGAAAGATCGATAGTTATAAAAGTCTCAGTAGGAATGTGGAAATGTGTGACATCTTCAAAATTTAAAATCTCCAATCCCTCATCCTCAATAAAAGAACCGATTGAAACCCTACGAGTATTACTAGCACCTTCATCCCTCAATGGGTGACGGCCGTTAAAATCTCCCAACAAAAGAAAAGGCGGAGTCAGATGACGCACCAGACCGTCAAGCTCACCCCTGGAGACAGGAAGCCTAGGAGGGAGATATAAACTGCAAATAGTGTAGGATCGTCCCATAAAAACTTGAACAGCAACCACCTGAAGGGGAGAATTGAGTTGCAAGGAGGAGACAGGTATGTCTTGACGGACAAGGATAGCTGTGCCACCATGTTGGCCCTGGTCAGGGAAAGGAGTGTTAAAAAAGGCACGATAGCCAGGAGGACTAGAATAAGTACTATTACCTAGCATAGTCCCTAGTAGAGCTACACAGGCTGGAGAGAACTCCGACAATAAAGCTCGGAGTTTCCCCCATGAGGCTCGAAGGCCTCTACAGTAAGAATATGGAAATGTGTGACATCTCCAGAATTTAAAATCTCCAAATCCTCATCCTCAATAAAAGAACCGATTGAAACCCCACGAGGATTACTAGCACCTTCATCTCACAATGGGTGACGCCAGTTAAAATCTCCTAACAAAAGAAAAGGCGGAGTCAGCTGACGCACCAGACCGTCAAGCTCACCCATGGAGACAGGAACCCGAGGAGGGAGATATAAACTGCAAATAGTGTAGGATCGTCCCATAAAAACTGTAATAGCAACCACCTGAACGGGAGAGTTGAGTTGCAAGGGGACAACAGGTATGTCTTGACGGACAAGGATAGCTGTGCCACCGTGGTGGCCCTGGTCACGGAAAGGAGTGTGTAAAACAGGCACGATAGCCAGGAGGACTAGAATAAGTAGTATCACCTAGCATAGTCTCTTGTAGAGCTACACAGGCTGGAGAGAACTCCGACAATAAAGCTCGGAGTTCCCCCCATGAGGCTCGAAAGCCTCTACAGTTCCACTGTAGAAGCTTGAAGATGACTATTTAGGTGTAGTGGACGGGCGAGCCTTTTGAAGGGGCTGCCCGTGACTCACCTGACTAGAAATAATTAACCGACGAGAAGATACCGGGAGTTGTGATGTGCCAGGTCATTGGACTGCTGCCTTTCGGCCTGCCAGTGAGTGATGCGAACCATCATCACTCCTACCGGTACTCGGAGGACGAGGGTCAGGCTGGACTCCACTTTTTGACACAGCGGGTCCACGAGGGACGGCTGTGACAATATCATTAGACATCTCCATGCTAAGACCGTCCTCATCACAAGAAGTCTGATCTGAGATGAAGGGCGTCACAGAAGACTGAACAGAAACTACTTGAGCTACCATTCCAAAGTGGTCCCTAGAGGACTCATGATCATGTGCACCGGGAGAACCTTAGATTGCTTAGGCTGAACAAAATCTATCGACTCCGCAGGGCCGCGGTGCCGTTTGGTCATGCCCTTCAAAGGCTTAGGCGATACAGGAGGCAAATAGAAATCTACTACATGGGTTAGTTTGGTTAAGTCCTTATTATTCTCGTCGCTTCATGCAGGTGACTCAACTGAGTCGTCGGACAAAAAAGCAAACCTATTGGCCAAATAAACAGGACCACCCGCCCCAACAAAGTGAGAGGTAGCAGGAATTGTTGTCTTTGGACCGGCAGACTCAGCTGAAGAGCGAGCGGCCAATGAAGCATAGGGTGTCGCACCAGTAACGTCCTTCTGGCGGTACAGGAGTTCACGGCGGGCGCTACCTAGTCTGATGAACTGAATGTTAGCAAGCTGTAAAATGTCCTACTCCAGGCGATACCTGGGGCATTGCCTGGAACGTGCCTGGTGAGGATCACGGCAATGGAAACAGTAAGCAGCAGCATTGCCATGCTCCTCAGAGTGTGAGCAATTACCACATCGAGCAGCTTCCTTACAGGAGCTTTTCCCGTGACCGTAGCCGTAGCACGAGAAACATTGAAGAGGACGAGAAACAAAACGTCTCACCCTAAGATTGATAGGACCGATATGAACACGGTCAGGAGGGGTGTGGAGCAAAATAAGGTGAGAAGGTCCATGTTGAAAGAGTTTCTCATCTTAGTCACCTTTTGGACTAAGCTAGGACACATTGCTAGTATTTCCTCCTCTGAAAATTCATAAAGATCTTGACTATAAACACAACCTTTGCTGTAATTAAAGGTGGGATGAGCCTTCACGGTCTCAAACATGCTGTCATTAGGGCAGGGGAGATGTTGCAACATCCTTGCTTGCGTAATATCTTTTGCCCGCACGAGCACCCCCTTTCCGTATTTCTTTAGATTCCCCTCAGGAATCGTGCCGATCTCTTTGGACAGGTACCGGAAGACATGGATGAAATTCCCGTGCCCATTTCTGTAGTACGCCACAAACCAACGTGGAGGCGGGATGTGGCGAACTCCTGGAACTGAATTTTCTAAGTAGTTTTCAATAACATTTGGGATGTAATCCATGTCACTGTGAAATATTACGTGACTGGAAAAATTCAGTTTTGAAGGCAGAGCCGGCAAGGGGAAGAGATGCTACATGTTCATAAGCCAGACGGGCTTTGACACATGACAGAAAAGTCACACAGCAGCGGTTAGATGGAAAATCCTTATCATAAACAAGTCGAATGCGAAGAACCGTGCCATACACTTTGAGAAGTGAGTGCAAGTCGTCATAAGAAAATGATGGGTTAACATTTATCATCACAAGGGAGTCATATGCAGCAGAAATACGTCCCTCAGAAGAACTCCCGGAACAGGAGACAGCTGCGGGAGGCTCTTGTGGAGGGGAATCCTCCTTCCCACTCAGACCTGAAGATGACGTCTCGTGGGCCAGGTCAGCCACCTCACGAGAACCTGACAGTTTTTTATGTTTAACCATATGTATAAAGTTACACAAAAAATTGGCTTCAGGAGCAAGGAACCACCTACTAGGACTAGAATGGGAGGGAGCGCCGGCTGCCGTGGACGGGTACTTTGTCCCCATGTGGACCTGTCGTTTTAAAAAAAAGGTCCCACATGATACGAAAGTTTGTCCACGACAGAGCTGAGACCCCCATCCCAAAGCATCCCAGCCTGGGCACCCAACCATCCACCACAGGACGGCCCCTATTGGGCGATCCCTTCAGCGGGTGGCTCCACTGGTCCACTGGCAGCCTATGTAGGAACCATTTAGTCTGGCCCCTCACTAGCGACCTTACTAGCATGAGTAGCCCTCTCCCCCCCAAAAGGGCAGAGCAGGGGCCTAAGGCCCCTCTAGTCTATCTCACCAGGTCAGAGGGGCATGCAAGCCCCCCTCACCACGACAAGGCGGTTCCCATCTGGGGGAGCCGCATCTCGGAAGCAGAGAAAGGGACATTATAAGACTCCAGCCGAAGAAAAGTTTATGCAGAGAGATTCCATTCTCTGGCGGTCACGTGCGCCCAGGGCTGCACGATGCCTCCGGGAAACACTGGCAAAGTGCTCTGCAAAGAGGTCGGCGACAGTCCTAGGGTCTGCCACCGTTCGCCCAGCAGACAACAAAACTGGTGGGGAAGGAGCAGAATACTTCCCAGCAATTCGGCAGACTTTGTTGAAGACATCCGTAAGAGGGGTGCGGACGTTTATGGAAGAAACATAAGCTCTCCAAGAGGCTCTTTGTGCCTCTTTCAAAACGCGGCGGCCCCGAGCTCTGCAGCGTCGAAAAGCTTCCAGACACTGCGGGTCCCCACGATGTCGCCGGAGACGAAAGAAAGTTGCCCGTTTCTCTTTTACAGCGTTAGTGCATGCTGCGGTTCACCAAGGAACGGGACGCTTAGTAAAGCGACCGGACGTCCTAGGGATTGTCTGAAGCGCTGCTTAATGTAAAAAATCGGTAAAATAATGAACAGTCTCAGCACAAGTAGAAAAGTTAGCCAACGGACGGATAAAAGAGCTAAGATCTGTGAAACAAGGCCTTGTCTAAAACCCAGTGAGGGGGCCTTGAATTGTGGCTCAGAGTTCACACATTCCAATAAGATAGGAAAGTGTTCACTACCGTGTAAATCCGGTAGGACCCGCCAATTAAAATCAAGGAAAGTATTAGATGTACAAATAGAAAGATCGAAAGCTGTAAAAGTCCAAGTAGGACTATGGAAATGTGTGACATACCCAGAATTTAAAATCTCCAATCCCTCATCCTCAATAAAAGAACCGATTAAAACCCAACGAGGATTACTAGCACCTTCATCCCACACTGGGTGACGGCCGTTAAAATCTCCCAACAAGAGAAAAGGTGGAGTCAGCTGACAAACCAGGCCGTCAAGCTCACCCCTGGAGACAAGAACCCGAGGAGGGAGATATAAACTGTAAATAGTGTAGGATCGTCCCATAAAAACCTTAACAGCAACCACCTGAAGCGCACTAGGATAGCTGTGCCACCGTGGTGGCCCTGTTCGGGGATAGGAGTGCTAAAAAAGGCACGATAGCCAGGAGGACTAGAATAAGTACTATCACCTAGCATAGTCTCTTGTAGAGCTACACAGGCTGGAGAGAACTCCGAGAGTAAAGCTCAGAGTTCCCCCCACGAGGCGCGAAGGCCTCTACAGTTCCACTGAAGAAGCTTGAAGATGACTATTTAGGTGTAGTGGACGGGCGAGCTTTTTGAAGGGGCTGCCCATGACTCACCTGACTAGAAATAATCAACCGACGATAAGACATCGGGAGTTGAGATGTACCGGGTCGTTGAACAGCAGCCTTTCGGCCTACCAGTGAGTAATGCGAACCATTATCACTCCTACCGGTCATCGGAAGACAAGGGTCAGGCTGGACTGCACTTTTTGACACAGCAGGTCCACGAGGAACGGCTGTGACAATATCATCGGATGTCTCCATGCTAAGACCGTCCTCATCACAAGAATCCCGATCTCAGATGGAGGGCGTTACAGAAGGCTGGATAGAAACTACTTTAACTACCATTGCAGAGCGTTCCCTAGAGGATTCACAATCATGTGCATCGGGAGAAACCTTAGATTGCTTAGGCTGAGCTATATCTATCGACTCCGCAGAGCCGCGGTGCCGTTTGGTCACGCCCTTCAAAGGCTTAGGCGATACAGGGAGCAAATGGACATCCTCTACATGAGTGATTTTGCTCAAGTCCATATTATTCTCGTTACTTCTTAGAGATGATTCAACCGAGTCATCGGACAAAAGGGCAAACCTATTGGCCAAATGAACAAGACCACACGCCCCAACAGAGCGAGAGGTAGCAGGAAGAGTTGTCTTCGGACCGGCAGACTCAGCTGAAGAGCGAGCGGCCAATGAAGCATAGGATGTCGCACCAGTACCGTCCTTCTGGGTACAGGAGTTCACGGCGGGCACTACCAAGGCTGATGAACTGAGTGTTAGGAAGCTTTAGAATGTCCTGCTCCAGGCGATACCTAGGGCATTGCCTGGAACGTACCTGGTGAGCATCACGGCAATGGAAACAATGAGCTGCAGCATTGCAATACTCCTCAGAATGCGAGTCTAGTGCAGAGCAATTACCACATTGAGAAGCTTCCTTACATGAACTTTTGCCGTGACCGTAGCCGTAGCATGAGAAACACTGAAGAGGACGGGAAATAAAACGCCTCACCCTAAGATTGATAGGACCGATATGAACACGGTCAGGAAGGGTGGAACCAAAAGAGGTGAGAAGGACCATGTTGGAGGAGTTCCTCATCTTAGTCACCTTTTGGACTGAGCTGGGACACATAGCTAGTATTTCCTCTTCAGGAAATTCATAGAGATCCTGACGGTACACAGAACCTTTACTATAATTAAAAGTAGGATGAGCTTTATCGGTCTTAAACATACTGTCAGAAGTACATGGTAGATGTTGCAACATCCTTGTCTGCGTGATATCATTCGCTCGCACTAGCACCCCGTTACCATACTTCTTGAGGTTTCCCTTAGGAATCGTGCTGATTTCTTTGGCCAGATACCGGGAAGCAAGGATGAAATTCCCGCACACATTTCTGTAGTAAGCCAAAACACAACGTGGAGGCGGAATCTGGCGGACTTCTGGAACTGAATTTTCTAAATAGCTTTCAAAAACATTTGGGATGTAATCCAAGTCACTGTCTGAAATATTATGTGACTGGAAAAATTCAGTTTTAAAGCCATGGCCGGCGAGGAGCAGAGGTGCTACATGTTCATAAGCCAAACGGGCTTCATCACATGACATAAACGTTACATAGCAGCGGTTAGAAGGAAAGTCCTTATCATAAACCAGTCGAATGCGAACAACCGTACCATACGCCTTGAGAAGTGAGTGCAAGGCATGATAGGAATATGATGGATTAACATTTACCATCACAAGGGAGTCATATGCAGCAGAAATGCGTCCCTCAGAAGAACTTCCAGAACAGGAGACTGCTGTGGGAGGCCCTTGTGGAGGGAAATCTTCCTCCTTACTCAGACCTGAAGATGACGTCTCGTGGGCCAGGTCAGCCACCTCACGAGAACCTGAATGTTTTTTGTGTTTTCCCATAAAAATTAGTTACACAAAAGATTAGCCCCATGGGCAAGGGAAACCACCTACTGGGACGACAATGGAAGCGAGCGCTGGCTGCCGTGGACGGGGTACCTCGTCTCCATGCGGACCAGTCGTTTTAAAAAAAAGGTCCCACATGATACGAAAGTTTGTCCACGACAGAGCTGAGATCCCCCTCCCAAAGCATCCCAGCCTGGACACCCAACCATCCAGCACAGGACGGCCCCTATTGGGCGATCCCTCCAGCGGGTGGCTCCGCTGGTCCACTGGCAGCCTACGTAGGAACCATTTAGTCTGGCTCCTCACTGGCGACCTTACTAGCATGGGTAGCCCTCTCCCCTCGAAAGGGCAGAGCAGGGGCCTAAGCCCCTTCTAGCCTAGCTCGCCAGGTCACAGGGCACGCAAGCCCCCCCACCACGACAAGGCGGTTCCCATCTGGGGGGGAGAGAGAGAGAGGTGGGTGGTGGTGGGGTGGTGTAGTCTTAAAAGGGTCCGGCGATCTCTAATACTTTTTAATTACCCTAGTACTGGGAAAGATTTGGCAACGCTGTAGCCGTGAAGTCCCCTTTTCCGGCCCCACGCAAAGTGACTCCATAGCGTGGTTTGAGTGTAGGCCATCTCTTTCAGCATCCTGCTTTGTGTCCTGAATGCGAGTATCAAGCACCCAGGAGTGGGTGGCATGGCGAACTTGAATATGTGGCCGAGAGACATACAGCCTATTAAAGGTATGTGTAGCAGAGACGAGATCACTATACAACTGGTTGGGAGAAGAAAGGTCAAAACATCGGGCTCATGAAAATGATGTAGGTTGGGCAGTACTTAGGAGGCACAGCAATGTGTAAATGAAAGCTGGGAGGCGAAAAATTACTTGATAGAGAGTACATAAATCGGAGCGCAACGTGGTCAGAAAATAAAGATGGACGAGAGACGATACCAAGCCAGCAGTGAGGATGTAGTTCAAAGTGTCTCCCTGTGAGTGCGTAGCACCACCAGTGTCCCAGCGCGTCAAGCGTTGCCTGTATTATGTATGTATGTATGCCAGGAGACGAAGACCATTATGATTGCATGAGGCAGATGGATCACCCAAGTCAGGATACCGTGCATTAAAGTCCCCATATATACCACGCCACGCACAGTTGGAGGAAGAAGAGCCTGAAGTACGAGTCTGGCAAGGGAAGAATAAACATTGCATAACTGAAGTATATACCCAATGTTCATGTGATACCTCAAACAGCTGGAAGGTCATATCAGGATCGGTGGAAGTTTGAAGAAGGCGATAGGGCAAGTAATGTTTGTCGGTGAGGAGGATGGATGGATGGATGGATTTAAGTCGAGGCGCCGCAACTGCGAAGGTCATATGGCGCCGCTACAATGTTAATTAAAACCATATAGTTTATAAAATCTAACTAAAAGCAATTAAAAACAATGAAATTGAAAGTAACTAAAAATATTAAAAATACAATAAAACGAAATAAAACATTAAAATACATATAATAGAATAAATTCACAAATTGGGGACGGATGGATGGATGGATTTAAGTTAGGCGCCGCAACATCGAAGGTCATGGCGCAGCTATCAAATTGGGGCGAAGGCCAGCTTCTCCCAAGTAGTTAAAAATATCATGGCCAGGGGCCAGACATGCTGGTCCAGAGCATGGACCAGATGTCTCTCTAAGCAGATGCTCAGAGAGATAATAGACACCGCTATCTCTACAGCGACACCGGTAGAGGCAGCGGTGTCTTAAGTCAATCAAACTAGGGCACTCCACCAGCAAGTGCCGCACGGTAAGCAGCACCAGGCAGTCATCACAGTAGGGTTGAGGGTCTCTGGTCAACAAATATCTTTGTGTAAGATACGTGTGACCGATTCGTAGCCGCGCTAATAGAATCTGTGTACGGCGGTCGCGGATATGAGCGTATGTCCAGTCTTAGAGAACGGAAGTAGTGATCTCTCCTATTTTCGAGGTGGTAACCCCCGTTTGCCACCTCCTCTGCCATCTTGCAACAATCGCCAGACGAATGCACTGGAGTACATCTCGAAAAGGGACCGGGGCAGGGGTTGGAGCGCGACTTGCTGCCTCTTTAGGAACGGGATCTGCGTGTTCATTCCTGGGAACACCAACGTGACCAGGGACCCAGCAGAACCCAACACAATATCCTCTTTTGGTAAGCAGATATAGCCACTCTAAAGCTGATAAAACCAATGGGTTAAGGGAAAAATTATTGAAGAGGAGAGAGCAGTAAGAGCACTGCGAGAATCACTAAAAATTGTAAAAGATGAAACCGGGAGAGCAAAAATAATCTGTTAAGCAAGGACTATGGCAAACAGCTCTGCAGAAAAGACAGGTGCCACTGAAGGAAGGCTACCAGACCAGTAGAAGGAGGAAAACCATACTTAACCCAATAACTGTATCGGATTTGAAACCATCAGTAAAGGCAGGGATGGCATCAGATGGACGTAGGCCACGTCAGACGATGCGACACAGCGTGCATGTTTGTCCCCGGCGGTTCCCGCAACACACCAGAACGCGGTGCATGGGTTATAAGTCGCGCGCCACGAGCCTCCCTGGCAGTGTTGGGTTCACGCAGCGAACTGTCTCGCTGCGTAAACCCAGGTTGCCAACTGGCGTTTTTCACTGCCAAATTTAACCATTTTTGGCAGTAAAAAGTGTGTTTGGCAGTGAAAAAACGACAATTTAGCATTTTGGCATTGAAAATTTCTAAATTTGGCAGTCAAGAAACCGAGTGATGTAATTTTGGTTACTATTTTGTAATAAATTATTATTCTCGGCAACAACTAAACCCATGCCTTCGATACACGTTACAATACGCGTACGGCTCTGGTATTCTCGGGCTCTCGCAAGTCTCAAGCCCGTCAGTAGTCACTCGGTACATTCTGGTGCTCGCACGCTTCTGAACTCGCCACGATGTTTAAGTGGATAGGACAGTACGATTCTGGGAGAAAGTACCAGGATACATGGGAGAAGGACTTCCCATGGTTAACAAAAGCAAAAGGTGGAACAGAATCAGCATTTTGTAAAGTGTGTCAGAAAATTCTGCAGCCCAGGAAAACTACCATTGCTTTGGAAAATTGCATTGGGTATTCCAGTGATGGTGTGAGCAACATGACTGGAGAAAATAATTCTCTCTGGTCTCGAATTAAGCAAGCGTCTCCAAACTGAGAAAATGGGATGCTCATGCCACAGCTTAGCTCTCTGCGTACAAAAAGGTTTTGATACACTTCCATCATCTTTAGGGTTCATGCTCCTTGAAATCCCTAAATGGTTCAGAAAAAGCACCCTGAGACGCGAGAACTATAAGGTTTTGTTTGAGTCGATGAACACTGGAGAAGAAAGAGACGGCACCAGAAAGCGGTGCATAGGTTAAAAGTCGCGCACCACGAGCCTTCCCGGCAGCGTTGGGTTCACGCAGCGAGTGTCAGAGGGTGACGCGACATCAATATCTCATCATGACAGTGACAGTGCCTCCTACCTACCCTACCTAGTGACATTATTATTTTTTTTCATACTACTCTTATCTGCAATGCATCAGATTATTATAAACTACTGTTGTACCGGAAAGGAAAAAAAAAATAGATAAAAAAATCTAAATAGTGTACATTGTCATCTTAATCATTTACCTTCATGTAGTCATCCTTTAGTTACGTAGATCGTAGATAGCTTGACAGGTCTCTAGTATTATGACGCTAAGGGATGTTCTTGATATTCTGGTGTGGTAGTGTAACCTAGTGAATGAACAGCCTGTAGCCAGAAACAGAAGTGTTGCTTCAAGTCTGCCTCCTGCTGAAACACTTTCCCGCATTGTTGTGTCCTGTCTTTTAAAAAAAAAGTCACAGGCAGCCTCGAATAATTTTTCAAAGTTCCATCGCCTTCTATTGCTAGTGCTCTGAATATCTGCTGAAAGCTGCCTAAAGTTTGTCTCCGAAGAAGCCATTGTCTCGCCCATATTCTCCTATTTTTTTTCTTCTCGATAGCACAAGCCAGCAGATTGCACAAGCCAGCACAATAGCCCAAAGAGCAGTTGTGTGTGGGCGTGGCATTGTCTCGGGTGAGTGGTAAGCGGATGTCAGGTGTCACCCATCCCACACTGGCCGGCCGTGGCACGCATCGGGACAATGAGTCGTCGTGTGACCGCATGATGGGGCAAAGGCGCGCAAATTTGAATTACCCGCCCAGCTCACACACATTGCACACATTTAAACCAAAATATCTTTTGCCACAGGAGATGCAGTTAATGACAGCAGATGCTTCTTCTTGCTCTTCTACACCTGTCTCTTCCTCCTCTGTGTCTGTGACCTCATTGACAACACCTAGTGCCTCTGCAAGCTGCTCCTCCGTCTGCATACCGTCCAGGACTTCCTCTGGTACAGAATTTGCGTCAACACCAAGACGAGCCTTCTGTCCATACATGGCCTCATATGGTGTCCTTCCAATTCCGGAGTGAAAGCGGGTATTTTCTTCCACTGGACAAAGCGCAGTCCCTGTGACCATTGTGTAGAGTTGTTGTCCTTCATCCAACATGCGAGAATGGCTTCAATATCCCTGTTGGCACGTTCCACCGAGCCCTGCGATTGGGAATGTCGTGGTTTGCCATGAACCATCTTGCACTCAGAACTTCCTTGACATGCTGAAAATTAAAAAGCGAATATCAGGTTTTGTCATATACAGGGTGATTCATTAACTCCAATGTTGCTATGTTGTGAGTTTTAGAGAGAGAGAGAGAGAGAGAGAGAGAGAGAGAGAGAGAGAGAGAGAGAGAGAGAGAGAGAGAGAGAGAGAGAGAGAGAGAGAGAGAGAGAGAGATTTACATAAATCATTTATTCTTTACCTTATTTGAGAATTCTCTTCCATTGTCAGACTGCAGGATATGGGGGGCTCCTTTGTTACAGAATATATCAACGAGGTGGAAAGCAACCTCTTCAGCAGTTTTCGTCTGTAGAGCCCGAAGACACACCATCTTCGTCAAGTGATCCTGGTAGTTTAGAATGAAACGATGTTTTCCATCTGGCTGGCTCTGCATATCGATCAAGTCGACCTACAAATAGACAGAACATCAAAAGATTATGTAATATTGCTAAATAATAATAATATATTTGCAATC
Organism: Portunus trituberculatus; assembly: GCF_017591435.1. Classification (NCBI taxonomy): domain Eukaryota; kingdom Metazoa; phylum Arthropoda; class Malacostraca; order Decapoda; family Portunidae; genus Portunus; species Portunus trituberculatus. Next base: position 2,546,704 of record NC_059259.1, read on the forward strand.
GTGAACAAAATCAAGGGTATTAAAGACTCCCCTCTGACAACAAGCCATGGCAATAATGAAATTACTATCAACGGGCACATATACACACACACACACACAGAGAGAGAGTGGGTAAAGGAGGAGGAGGAGTCATGATGATGTTAAGGAAGGAGATAGTGGTAAATCAAGTGGAGTTTGGGGAAGGAAAATCAGAAATACTGTATGTTAAGATGCATATTAACAAAAAGGAGTTAACAATCATTGGAACATATGTGCCACCAAAAACAAACTCATGGACTAACCAAGAATATAGAGACATGATAGATGACACAATAAGGAGTCTTACAAGAATCATTAAGGAAAGGAGAAAAGTGATATTGGTAGGAGATTTCAACTGGGTAGACTGGGAAAATTATGAAAGTGGTATGGGGGAAGATGCCTGGGGAGATAGATTCCTGAACCTAATGATAGATAATTTGATGGTCCAAAGAGTAAAGGAAAACACAAGATTCAGAGGAAACGATGAGCCGGCAAGATTAGACCTAGTTTTACAAGGGATATACCAATTAACGATGATATAAGATACAAGTGCCCATTGGGAAAGAGTGACCATGTAATATTAGAGATGGATATAGAAGAAGGAAAGGAAGATAGAGATGAATCATACAAAGGAGACCGATTAAATTACAGAAAGGCTGATATTGAGAATCTCAAGAACTATTTTAAAAACGTAAACTGGGAGGAGATGGAAAACTCATTAACGGTTCAAGAGAAATATAACTTATTTTTGGAAATATACAAAACTGGGGTCAGGGAATATGTTCCGAAATATAGACCTAAAGAAGAAGGAAAGAAAGATTGGTTTAATGCAAGATGTGCTAGGGCAAAGGAGAAACGAGATGGAGCATGGAAAAGGTGGAGAAGAAACAAATCCAGAAAATAAGGAAAACTTCAAAACAGCAAGAAATGAATATGCTAAGGTGAGAAAGGAAGAAGAAAAGAACTATGAAAAGGACATTGTCGAAAAATGTAAAGAACAACCAAAATTGTTCTACAGATTCATAAATGGAAAAATAAGACAAAAAGAAACAATAGAAAGGTTAAAAGGAGAAAACGGAATGGTGGAAGACCCAAAAGTATGGCAGAACTGTTAAATAGTAAATTTCATGAGGTCTTTACTAAGGAATCCAAATTTGAAAGACCACAGGGTAATAGAGAGACTGTCTATATGAAAGAGATTAAAGTAACCAAGCTTGAAATAAAAAGTTGATGACGGAATTGGATGAGGAAAAGGCAATGGGACCGGATGAAGTCTCAGGCAGAATACTGAAAGAATGTAGGAAGAACTAGCAAGTCCAATATACAACATCATAAAATGCTCAATAGAAAATGGAACAGTGCCAGTGGAGTGGAAAAGAGCTGAGGTGGTTCCCATATATAAGAGCGGAAGGAAGGAAGAACCTTTAAATTACAGACCGGTATCACTAACTAGTGTAATATGCAAGATGTGTGAAAAAGTAATAAAGAAGCAATGGATCGAGTTTCTTGAAGACAACAAAATATTATCAAATAGCCAATTTGGTTTTAGAAAAGGTCGGTCATGTGTGACAAATTTATTGAGTTTCTACTCTAGAATAGTTGATAAAGTACAAGAGAGAGGGATGGGTTGACTGTATTTATTTAGATCTAAAAAAGGCTTTTGATAAAGTGCCACATGAAAGATTACTATGGAAGTTAGAGGAGAAGGGTGGCTTAAAAGGAAGCACATTGAGATGGATGAAGAATTACTTAAGGGGGAGAGAAATAAGGACGATAGTTAAAGATATGAAGTCCAAGTGGAGAACAGTAGACAGCGGAGTGCCACAGGGGTCAGTATTGGCACCAATACTTTTCTCGTATATATAAATGACATGCCAGAGGAGTGAACAGCTACATAAATCTGTTTGCGGACGATGCGAAACTGTGCAGAGTCATTAAACAAAAAGAGGATTGTGAAATACTACAGGAAGACTTAAACAAGATCTGGAAATGGAGCAAAAAATGGGAGATGGAATTCAATGTGGACAAAAGCCATGTCATGGAAATGGGAAAAAGTGAAAGACGACCAGTGGGAATCTATAAGATGGGAGATGGAGTAGAACTAGAAAAAGTAAAAAGGAAAAGGACTTGGGAGTGACAATGGAAGAAAATAATCAACCGGTTAGCCATATTGATAGAATTTTCAGAGAGACGTATAATTTGCTAAGGAATATTGGAGTAGCATTTCACTATATGGACAAGGAAATGATGAAGAAATTGATAAGTACTAAAATAAGACCTAGATTGGAATATGCAGGAGTTGTGTGGACTCCCATACAAAGAAACACATAAGAAAATTAGAGAGACTACAAAAATGGCTACAAGAATGGTTCCAGAATTTAAAGGGATGGCATATGAGGAGAGACTAAAGGCAATGGATCTACCAACCTTGGAGCAGAGAAGAGAGAGAGGTTCTGATACAAGTTTATAAATTGATTAACGGAATGGATGAAGTGGATAATGAGAAACTGATCCTGAGAGAAGAATATGACTTTAGAAGCACAAGATCGCATAGTAAGAAACTAAGGAAGAGACGATGTCTGAGAGATGTTAAAAAATTTAGTTTCCCGCAAAGATGTGTTGAGACTTGGAACAGTTTGAGTGAGGAAGGGGTATCAGCAAAGAGTGTACATAGTTTTAAAGAAAAATTGGATAAGTGTAGATATGGAGACGGGACCACACGAGCATAAAGCCCAGGCCCTGTAAAACTACAACTATAGGTAAATACACACACACACACACACTGTGTAGCCTGGCGATAGACACACTTGAGGGTGAGGGCTTGTCCGTTCCCGCGCATTGTCCGTTTTGTCTGCGAGACCCTTTAACACCTACTTTCCCTCTTTCAGTAGTTTATTCTTTAAAATTGAAAAAGAAAAAAAAAATCTATATTAATCCGTCTTAATCTACACTCAGTGTTGAAATAAGAGTTCATTATTATTGAAGAAGTGTACAGTAATAAAAAAATTGTCGTCAAGAATTAATTCAATCAAATTAAAACTTTGTTTGGTGTAATGGCCGATTCCCATGTGGTTCAGCGGCGTCTTTCGTAAACATTCAATGAATGCCTGAAGGACATTGCTGAGGTGACAAAGGAGGAGAGGAACACGAGGGATAGTCAAAGTCTGAGTAAACAACCTCTACACTATTGCACCTCTCCATAGATCACCTTTCTTTAATGTTGCTCCACCTACTTACCCTGCCTCTGTCTTTCTTTCACTCCTTCTTGGTGTCTTTCCAAAATTACTCCCCAAATTCTCCTAACTTTTGTACCACATCACCATCGAGCTTAAAATTAAGAATTGTTCTCTGTAGACAAATACAACACTGCCAAGTGTGATACCTCACACTTGGAGTATTGCCCTGCTAAAATCTTACATATGGCCGCCCTAGCAGCCAATCTAAAGCAATCTGCAACCTAGACAAGTGTTTCTTGGAGAGAGAGAGAGAGAGAGAGAGAGAGAGAGAGAGAGAATCAGGCGTTTCATTTACATTGCTATGCTTTCTTCCCCTCACAAGAACAAAAGCTTGTCCATTCACTTCATACTTAATTACCCTCTGTCAAAAGAATTGGAGACCTTCAAAGACTGGTAAATGAAGACGAAAATTTATTAAGAATTTGAGCTTGCATCTGTCTGTCGTCTGCACCGTGCACATTTGTCAACCACTGTGTCTCTCTCTCTCTCTCTCTCTCTCTCTCTCTCTCTCTCTGTGCATAACCAGCATTTCACTTTGGCAGGCCTGGCTACAACCAGCCCTGGACCACAGATCACCATGAATGTCTCTCACGTGACCCACACAGGCAAGCAGTCACCACTCTCCAACTTATGACAAGTTTTGTAAATCACAGACGAACAAAACAAGTTACAATGGTATCTAGCATGCCTTTTTTGGCTTATCATATGTGTCTCCGTCCACGTGGCCACTCAAGAACTAAGGATTCTTCAAGGAAAAAAGAAAACTGTCATATTGCCCCCTGCCCACAAAAAAAAAAAAGTTATGATAGGTTAGTCCAGTCTAGTATTGAGCAAAACTCTGTTACTGCGAGGTCCATTATCGCAAGGCATCACTGTATAAATAAATATACATACAGTAAACTCTCGATAAATGCGAGTCTGAATAACGCGATTCTGATTTAACTCGACTAAATATTTAAGGAGTTATATCAAATATCGGAATCTATTCCATTTAACAAGAGTTAACTCACACTGCTTCTGGCTGCTCTATTAATCATAGAAGTGTCTGTTGACGATCCTGTACACATTATTTATAGAATTAATTAAGTTTTAATTAAGTAGGCAGAAGAGAGAGAGAGAGAGAGAGAGAGAGAGAGAGAGAGAGAGAGAGAGAGAGAGAGAGAGAAATAGGACACAGAAGCTTGTTTACATTGTTCTCCCTGGGGTTAAAACATGGGTGGAGGAGTTAGGGGGAGATGGGAGAAGTTTGTTTTGCCTTCTCAGTTACGTACACATGTATACTCTATCAATGCATAAAAAATGTATATAAAAAAAGTTCTATTTAGTGTTCTTACCTTGGAGAGAGACGTTTGCGGGTAACGGAGGCATGAGGTGGAGGAGGGGGGAATGAGGAAGGGATACAGGCACCATTCACACATGAATATTATACGGAAACTAAAACTCCACTTTCTTTAGATGAAAAAAAAAAAGTAAATACTGTGACAGTGATGAAAGAACAATCACAGTGCTCGAGATCCACGGAAATATGTAGATACTAGCTCAGCTGAGGCTGATGCGCCACTTAGCACAACTCGTGTCTCAGAATACCGTTCTAATGTCATAAGAAAAAGATGGATCAAAGCATGGCTCGTATCTCAAGGCATTACTGTAATAATAATAATAATAATAATAATAATAATAATAATAATAATAATAATAATAATAATAATAACAATACAATAACTATATTACTATTATGGGCAATAAAACAAGAGTTATATATATATATATATATATATATATATATATATATATATATATATATATATATATATATATATATAGACAAAGATAATATATAATGGACAACAATAATAAATTCAATAATAACAATAATAATAATAATTATAATAATAATAATAATAATAACAACAATAATAATTATTATCATTATTATTATCATTGTGAAATAAACAGTAGGTACAGTCTTTCATTCGTTGACTAGTTTGTGCCAAAGAAGGCTTCACAAATGCCAGTCATTAGAACAAGAGGAAAAGGCATTAACCAGTAATCAGCTCCTTATTGTTCTTTTTTTTTTCTGCTTATTTAAGTTTATATATTAAAACAAAAATTCACAAGTCATTATCATATAATGAAAAAAAAAAAAAAAAAAAAAAAAGGTGAGCTAATGAATGGTTCTATTTTTCTCATTTACTTAATATTAGGCTATGTTCACACCAAGCAGGTCCAATCGATCCAGTTCATGGTGATCAGTCACCTCAAGTCACTTTAAAGCGGCAATGTTTCCACTAAGTCAAATTATCAGAATCTAGAACTGTGAATTGATGAGAATGGATATAGTCATTCCCACTAGAATAGTAGGGTTGTTGTGGCTGAGGTGGCACAGGTGTAGGCATCAAAGATTATGGGTGCATGAAACTAGGCCTACCAATTTGGGAGCCATGTATGTTTATTTCCAGTTTTGTTATATATAATTAAATTGTCATATACCACTGGAAATGAATGAAGGTAGGTAGAGACTGCAAAGAAAGTGTTAGGGAGGTTATAATACAAATACTGTTCTATTATGTGAGCATTATTAGTTTGTCATATCATTAGATTATTGTTAGTTGTATATATTAGTAAAAGGTTATTGTTGTTAGTGGTATCTTATCTCCTGTGTCATGACCATTGCTTCTGCTGATCAGAATGTATAATATTGTAATGAATAAAAACTTACAACTCACCTGTGCATTTAATTTCAGTACCAAAAACAACAATGCACCCTGATCTTAGTGAATAGGATCACAAAGATTATATACTATAGATCATTGCTCTTTAACTAAATTGATCATGATGTCCAGCATCATTGTTTTCACACTCCTTGGAATCACTGTGACTGATAAAAAAAATAGGACTGCGTTAAGCACTGACTTACAATCAACATGATTCTCCATGAGTTGATTCAATTTGATTTGTTTGAGTAGTTTGTTCAGTAGGAATTAACATGGCAAATCAACACAAATTATGAATTATGAAGATTCTCCAAGAATTCATTAAATTTGATTTTCATAGTATGAACACAGCCTAAGTTTAATATTATTATGAAGAGGCATAACCAGTTAAAGTGTATACAGTATGGTGTTGGGCCTTATTGTGAATATACATGGTTAGTTATGAAATACCTAAGATTCTGAGGTGTAGTAAAATTTTCCATAAGACTATGTCTTTCCACCAAGAGCCAACAGGGCTATACTGAATTAAGTTTTATTTGGTGCTTGTGGTGTTGCCTGTACCTGTCCTCAATTGCTATTATATCCACAATGAACAGACATATGACAACCTCCTCTCACTTGTGCTATAATATTTTTGTCTTGGTTACTCCAAAATTATAATTTATTTTTATTTTTTTAATAGCATCACTGTATCTCTTTCAGCACACTTTGCAAGCCAAATAGGTTCTGGAGGTAGGTGAGAGCAGTGATGGAACCTATATCTGCTTTATCCACACATCTTTCCAAATGAAGAACAAAGAGTAAAAGAAACATCTTATTAGCTCACCTTCATTTAATATCCTGCTATCTGGTAAGGACAGCATATAAAATGACATATGGCAGTTCACTTGCTGAGACAAATTATGTAGAAAAGAGAAAATTCTGGGGACAAAATCTAATCCCAAATAAGAATTATGTTGGAAACTAAATGGGGTACTTAAAGCTTACACTAATAAATCTGACCATGTCAAATTTGAAACTTCACTGTTTAAGGATAACATAAGAAATTCTCTATTGTTTAAGGTCAAATATTTCAATTAGCAACGGCTCCACTTGTTTAGGATTCACTTCCAGGAAGAGCCTGACATGCTCCTCACTCAGGCGGTGTAAGTGGGCCAGGCGGTGCAGCAGCTGGTGATACACAGCCCGGCCTGCACATGGGTTGTAGCGAGCAGCAAGGTACCGGCGTGTCAAGTACAAGTATGAACACTGTAGGCATGGAGAAAGGAATGAGGGCATTGGTACAGTAGAGTACTACTCAGTTAAAGAATTCCACTATATAATATACAGGGAGTCCTTAGTTTATGATGGTCTTGACTTCTGTCATTTGGGACACACACACACCCACACACACACACACACACACACACACACACACACACACACACACACACACACACACACACACACACACACACACACACACACACACCTTTAAATTACAGGCCGGTATCACTAATTAGTGTAATATGCAAGATGTGTGAAAAAGTAATAAAGAAGCAATGGATCGAGTTTCTTGAAGACAAGAAAATATTATCAAATAGCCAATTTGGTTTTAGAAAAGGTCGGTCATGTGTGACAAATTTAATGAGTTTCTACTCTAGAATAGTTGATAAAGTACAAGAGAGAGAGGGATGGGTTGACTGTATTCATTTAGATCTAAAAAAGGCTTTTGATAAAGTGCCACATGAAAGATTACTATGGAAGTTAGAGGAGAAGGGTGGCTTAAAAGGAAGCACATTGAGATGGATGAAGAATTACTTAAGGGGGAGAGAAATAAGGACGATAGTTAAAGATATGAAGTCCAAGTGGAGAACAGTAGACAGCGGAGTGCCACAGGGGTCAGTATTGGCACCAATACTTTTTCTCGTATATATAAATGACATGCCAGAGGAGTGAACAGCTACATAAATCTGTTTATGGACGATGCGAAACTGTGCAGAGTCATTAAACAAAAGAGGATTGTGAAATACTACAGGAAGACTTAAACAAGATCTGGAAATGGAGCAAAAATGGGAGATGGAATTCAATGTGGACAAAAGCCATGTCATGGAAATGGGAAAAAGTGAAAGACGACCAGTGGGAATCTATAAGATGGGAGATGGAGTAGAACTAGAAAAGTAAAAAGGAAAAGGACTTGGGAGTGACAATGGAAGAAAATAATCAACCGGTAAGCCATATTGATAGAATTTTCAGAGAGACGTATAATTTGCTAAGGAATATTGGAGTAGCATTTCACTATATGGACAAGGAAATTATGAAGAAATTGATAAGTACTAAAATAAGACCTAGATTGGAATATGCAGGAGTTGTGTGGACTCCCATAAAAGAAACACATAAGAAAATTAGAGAGACTACAAAAAATGGCTACAAGAATGGTTCCAGAATTTAAAGGGATGGCATATGAGGAGAGACTAAAGGCAATAGATCTACCAACCTTGGAGCAGAGAAGAGAGAGAGGGGATCTGATACAAGTTTATGAATTGATTAATGGAATGGATTAAGTGGATAATGAGAAACTGATCCTGAGAGAAGAATATGACTTTAGAAGTACAAGATCGCATAGTAAGAAACTAAGGAAGGGACGATGTCTGAGAGATGTTAAAAAATTTTGTTTCCCGCAAAGATGTGTTGAGACTTGGAACAGTTTGAGTGAGGAAGTGGTATCAGCAAAGAGTGTGGATAGTTTTAAAGAAAAATTGGATAAGTGTAGATATGGAGACGGGACCACACGAGCATAAAGCCCAGGCCCTGTAAAACTACAACTAGGTAAATACACGAGACACGGTGGAGGAAGGACGCACTGGCGCCGTTCCGACAATCAGCTGATCTTCACTACATACTGGTTGTACAGTTTTTACAGTGGCCTGGGCAGGTAGTGTGGACTCATTTTTTTTTCATGCAATCAATTATTAAGGAATGATGAGTGAAAAAGAGATTCCATCAAAATACAGACATGAGACTAGAGAAGGAATGAAAGCTGATGATGACTATGCTGGTGAGGGTGAACGTGTATTCGAAGGCTTCTACTAAAGAGAGTGTCAAATATTGAATATAAACTAGATAAATTGATAAAGGAGAATATGGAAATGAAAGTGAATGAAGAACAAGATAAAGAGTTTATAAAACTGTGAGAAAGGATAAAAAAAAAAGTGGAAGAAAACGAAGCTAGGATAAGAGCGGAAAACGAAGAACTAAAAAAGGAAGTAGCTAACTACAAAAAACAGATGGAAGAAGGACTTGGTAAAGCCGAGAAAGAAAAAGAGAAGCTGAAAGATCTAGTAAACAAGGAAGAGGAAAGAGTACAGAACGTGATTAAAAAAGAAGTACAAGCATGGAGAGTTCAAGATAGGAAAGATAAGGCTGATTTTCAGGAGGTAATTCAAGAACAACTTAAAGAAAAAGAAGAAAATATGACAAGCAAAATGATAGGAGTCAAGACAAAAGAAAATTTTGTTAGAGAAATTGCAGAAAAAAAGAAGAGTGTAGTCGTATTTGGAATAAAAGATAAAAATATAAAATAGAGACCAAAAAGAGAAAAAGAAGAAATGAAATCAGTCAAAGACCTACTGAAGAATCTAAACAACGAAGATAGGCAGAAATTGGAAGAAGAAATAGAAGAAATAAACAGAATGGGACCATATCAAGAAGGAAAAACGAGACCAATTAAAATACTACTAAAATCACAAGCAGCAACAGAAGAAATATTATATAGAACAACAAAACTTAGAGAAACAGAAGGCTGCAAGGATATCTATATAAAGAAAAATAGAAATGAGGAAGAAAGGAAGAGATACAATGAACTGGCAGCAGCAGTGAGGAAAAGAATAATGAAAGGTCAGAAGAGGAAAAAGGCATTTTTGGAGAATTCTAGGAGACAGGATAAGGAAATGGTATATAAACGAGAAGGAAGAGAAAAAGTGGAACAAGTTTAACTAAAAATGATAAAGGCAAAAGACTAAAAATGATGTATACGAACATAGACGGGGTTTCATTAAGTAAACTAGAATTAAGAGATTACATAAAGAAAGAAAATCCAGATACTGTATGCCTGGCTGAAACAAAACTAAATAAGGCAATCAAAATAGATTTGAATAATAGGTATAATGTATGGAGGAGAGACAGAGTGGGTAAAGAAGGAGGAGGAGTCATGATTATGTTAAGGAAGGAGATAGTGATAAACCAAGTGGAATGTGGGGAAGGAAAAGCAGAAGTATTGTATGTTAAGATGCATATTAATAAAAAAAGAGTTAACAATCATTGTAACATATGTGCCACCAAAAACAAATTCATGGACCAATCAAGAATATAAAGACATGATAGATGACACAATAAGGAGTCTAACGAGAATCGTTAAAGAAAGGAGAAAAGTGATATTAGTAGATTTCAATTGTAAAAAAGTGGACTGGGAAAATTATGAAAGTGGTATGGGGGAAGAAACCTGGGGAGAAAGATTCTTGAACCTAATGATAGACAATATGATGGACCAGAGAGTAAAGGAATGCACAAGATTCAGAGTAAACGACGAGCTGGCGAGATTGGACCTAGTTTTTACAGGGGGTATACAAATTAATGATGATATTGGGAAAGAGTGACCAGGTAATATTAGAAATAGATATAGAAGAGGGAAAGGAAGATAGAGACGATTCATACAAAGGAGACCGATTAAATTACAGAAAGGCTGATATTGAGAATCTCAAGAACTATTTTAAAAATGTAAACTGGGAGGAGATGGAAAACTCAGAGACGAGAGAGACAAGAGAAATATAACTTATTTTTGAAAATATACAAAACAGGAGTCAGGAAATATGTCCCAAAATATAGACCTAAAGAAGAAGGAAAGAAAGATTGGTTTAATGCAAGGTATGCTAGGGCAACGGAGAAAGAGATGGAGCATGGAAAAGATGGAGGAGAAATAAAAATCCAGCAAATAAGGAAAACTTCAAGGCAGCAAGAAATGAATATGTTAAAGTGAGGAAGGAAGAGGAAAAGAACTTCGTAAAAGACATTGTCGAAAAATGTAAGGAACAACCAAAATTGTTCTATATTCATAAATGGAAAAATTAGGCAAAGAGAAACAACAGAAAGGTTAAAAGGAGAGAACGGGATGGTGGAAGACCCAAAAAGTATGGCAGAACTATTAAATACTGTAATAAATCCCAGGAGGTCTTTACTAAGGAATCCAAATTTGAAAGGCCACAGAGTAATAGAGAGACAATCTATACAAAAGAGATTAAAGTAACCAAGCTTGAAATAAAAGTTAATTAATGAACTGGATGAAGAGAAGGCAATGGGACCAGATGAAGTTTCAGGCAGAATACTGAAAGAATATAGGGAAGAACTGGCAAGTCCTATATACAACATCATAAAATGTTCAATAGAAAATGGAACAGTACCAGTAGAATGGAAGAGAGCTGAGGTGGTTCCCATATATAAGAGCGGAAGGAAGGAAGAACCTTTAAATTACAGACCAGTATCACTAACTAGCGTAATATGCAAGATGTGTGAAAGAATAATAAAGAAACAATGGATCGAATTCCTTGGAGACAACAAATTAATATCAAATAGCCAATTTGGTTTTAGAAAAAGACGGTCGTGCGTAACTAATTGTGGTGTTCAGCAAAAAGCAGTCAGCAATCCGGTGATCTTTATTCCTTTGGTGTACAGAGGTGTGGGGCGACTACCCAGCTCGCCTTCTGCTCTCCCACTGACCCGACGCCTCGCGTCACAGTCGTCCTCACTTCCCCTCCCATAACAAGCAATTAACTAGGTAACTAGGTACAAGTGTAAGAGCCAACGACACCCAAGTATTTAACCCATCACCTACACACATCATAGTACATTACAACACAGATACATATACATTACATTACACACCCCCCTGATCTCCAGGATCACAACAATATCGCTGCGGAGGGTGCCGCTCACGGGTACTCCTTCAAGCACGGCTTCGTGGTGCCTCAGGTGGGGGTTCAGCCACCTGTGGCTGCAGCAGCTGGCTTTGCGCGTCAACATGAAGCGGGGGTTCATCTTCTACTCCCGGTTCATCTGGAGTGCCAGCTTCGTTCACTGAGAGGCTGCTGCGGTGTCTCAAGTCCCTGATGTGTCGTGGGACTCCATCAACCTCTACCACCTGCGGCGAGTTCACCCTGGTGACGACGCCGGGCTGCGATGCTGAGGTGCAGCGCTCGCCCGCCTCGAACCCACACTGCATCGTCAACCGTGTAGTTCTTCCTTGCAACATCAGGGGAGGTGTGAACGGCATGCTGTACCTGATCGTGCCGCACGCAGTCTCGTACTCGGTACCGGTAAATACCACTCACGGGAGCTGATGCCACAGTTTGTCCGGGCGTCACGTTGTACAGGTGGACTGCCTCAGCAACGGAGCAGCCCTTCCTCGCTGCTATCACCTTCACCGTGCGATGGTGCCTTTCCACGATGCCGTTACCAGACGGTGCGTATGCCCCTCTGAAGCGCAGCGACACGCCCCAGCGTGCCGCGAAAGCTGCAAATCGCTGGCCTCGGAAGACAGTGTCGTTGTCACAGAGCAGTTCCGCGGCGCTCCTCGCTCGCAGAAGACATGTTCCAGGTGACTGACGATGGTGTCCGCATCTGGACGACGTAAGTGCCGCCACACAGCGAACCGAGACGGCCCGCAGTCAACAAGGGACAGGTAGGCGCTACCGAGGTAGTGGGTAACATCTGTCACCAGACGCCACTACGTCTCAGTCACACTCAATGACACGTGCTGCCACTTCGCCGGCGCTGGGTCGATCTTGCGGCACACCTCACACTGCCGCACAGTAGCACGTGCTTCAGCACTGCTCGTGAGATGTCACGTCGTGCAAAGAAGAGTGTGCGTCGCACGCCGGGATGGCCAGCACGTATGTGAACGTCAGCGACACTCGCCACGCTGCTATCCCGACTGCTAGCTGCTGATGCTGCTGCTACCACTGCTACACTCACTGCCGATCCGTCTTTGTCACCTCGCACCACTCCCTGGGACTCGCGTGAGGGCGTCGGCGCGGTTCTCTGAGGAGCGTACGAGTGTCACAGACATGACCAGCTCAAGTTCCGTCACCAGCTGCCGGATGACATCTACCCGACGGCGAATCAGCATCTCCCCATGAGCCTTGGTGCGAAGGCGTGCCCGGCCACTCAGCGCATCGTCAATCCAGCGGTAGACAGTCGCAGAGTCTGTTCGCAGATCGATGGTTCGCATGCCCCACGCGATGGCCAGATTGACGCCACGAACTGCTGCGTCCAGCTCAGCCATGTTAATGTGGGAGCTCTCATCTCTTCTAATCCAGCATGCGTCCTCGATGGCAGCTCCTTGCGGTGTTTCCACAACAACACCAGCAGCGATAGAGCTGGCGTCGGTCCACACCACTGCCTGGTCTCCATGCACGCACCATTGCCCACAGCACGGATCTTCTTTGGACAGCCTGCTTGACACGTACTCCATCTGCTCGCACAGCGCGTCATCCCCCGTCACGTCGTCCCAGCCCCAGGTACTAGCATTCACCTGCCGTTTTATCCATGCCACTGCCGGTCGCAGCCAGCCGCCCACCGGCAAATGAGCGATCAGTCACCCGCACCACGCAAACACTGCACGGCGGGTCACTTGTTTCGGTGGCGCAGCAACTGCGTTGTCTCGCGTCCATTGCAGTTCCCCGTTCACCAGACGTACGCGTAGACCCAGCAAGCGTGCCCCGTCCGCCACATGGACTGGCTGTTTACACTCCAGCCCGTAACTCGCGAAGTATGCAGCAACCTGTTCTGCACTGACCAGGTCTTCATTCACGAGCAGGTCGTCTACGTACGGCAAAACTGCTTGTTCGATCTTAGAGTCTTGAGCCAGGATGGTCTTGACAACTGCTATCATAACTTGTGGAGCGATGTTGAGGCCAAATCCAAGGCGCGTTAAGCAGTACCGCCGACCTCTCACCATCACGGTCTGGAAAGGCCACAACTGCTGATCTACACGCACCTGTAGATATGCCTTGCGTAGGTCAAGGACGGACACGTTCTCTCCATGCCGGCGCCACTTCCTTAGTTGGTCAGAGCATACGTCGCTGTTGGCAGTGAAGGCAGTCACGCAATCATTTAGCTCACGGTAATCGAGTACGGGCCGCACCTTACCGCCATTGTTCTGCCGCACTGCCATGAGCGGTAGAAGCCCCCGAGGTGCCCCGTGCTGCTGCTCATCGTGAGGTACAAGCCAACCACTTGTAATCCACGACTCCAGCTCCTGGCAGAACGCCTGTCGCATGGAAAGGGGCACGTTGTACTGCTCCACTGTGTTGCCGAGACAGTCAGGGGCAGCACCATTCGTCCACTTCCACGTGACGATCCACGTCCGACTCACTGTGTTGAACTGCACGCTGAAGTCAGGGGCGTCCACCACCAATGGCGCAGGGGCAGCGGTGCCACACAACCGTCGCTGTCCAGCGCCGCAGAATTGAACATCAGAGGCAGACTTCACCGTGACTCCACCAAGTGCCTCGATGCCTGCGATGCCAAGTACAACATCCGCGCCCAGGGGAGGCTGGCTCACCACCAGTGCTTCGAGTCTGGCACACAGGCCAGCAGGAGTCTCCACAGACACCTCGCCGACTCCAGTACACCGGAACGTGTCTCCACTGATGGTCGTTACGCTGGTGATCCGCGGTTGCCACCGCATGCAACACGAAGCGTGCACGATGGTCTCGGTGCTGCCTGTGTCAACGAGCACTTGACAACGACGTCCGTTGACTAACAGCTGCACCACTGGCAACGCGCCGCTCACTGGTTTCCGGAGGAGAACGCTGGCGCTGATGCGTCCCCTCCTACGTCGTTTCCCGTCCACGGGCATGCTGCAGCAAGATGCCCCGGCCGGCTGCAATTCCAGCAACGACGAGTGCGCCTCGGTGCTCTCACTTGTTGCTCATGAAGCTGCTCTCTGACTGTTGTTGGTTGACCATGAGCCTGTGTCACTACAGCTCCAGCAGCCACACCAGCAGCTACACTCTCATCAGAGAGTACAGCACGAGCCCGGGCCAGCACACTAACCAGGTCGAGGTCTTCAGCCCTACATCCAGCGCGAACTGTTCTGCAAATGTCATCTGGCAGTCCAGTCACGAAGGCACAGGCGAGGGCACGCTCCGGGACTCCCCCAAACAAAGTTGATAAACTCCGCAGCTCTGCCAGGTAGACGTCGGCGGACTCACCCGGCCGGAGGCGGCGTGTAGCGAATGCCTCGTACGCCGCGTACTGGTCCAAAGCGAACACCGCGTACAAGGCGTCACGCACGGCTTCTGGAGAACAGCGGCTGGCTTGAGGGAGTTGTGACCACACGGCGAACGCGCCACCAGTCAGGCGCAGCGGTAAGACGGACTGGAAGGTGGCGCCCCGAAGCTCGCACAACATCTCGGCCCTTGTCACCCATTCTACGACGTCTGTTGTACCGTCGAACTCCGGGATGAGTCTAGCGTCAAATGGCGTTGGTGTAGATGGGCTCGCCTTCACGTCTTCCGGGTCTTCGGGCATGACTGCCTAGATAGCTTGTGGTGTTCAGCAAAAAGCAGTCAGCAATCCGGTGATCTTTATTCCCTTGGTGTACAGAGGTGTGGGGCGACTACCCAGCTCGCCTTCTGCTCTCCCACTGACCCGACGCCTCGCGTCACAGTCGTCCTCACTTCCCCTCCCATAACAAGCAATTAACTAGGTAACTAGGTACAAGTGTAAGAGCCAACGACACCCAAGTATTTAACCCATCACCTACACACATCATAGTACATTACAACACAGATACATATACATTACATAACACTAATTTATTGAGTTTCTATTCTAGAATAGTTGATAGAGTACAAGAGAGAGAGGGATGGGTTGACTGTATTTATTTGGATTTAAAAAAAGGCGTTTAACAAAGTGCCACATGCAAGATTACTATGGAAGTTAGAGGAGAAGGGTGGCTTAAAAGGAAGCACATTGAGACGGATAGAAAATTATTTGAGGGGGAGAGAAATAAGGACGGTAGTTAAAGATATGAAGTCCAAGTGGAGAGCAGTAGAAAGCGGAGTGCCACAGGGGTCAGTATTGGCACCAATAATTTTCCTCATTTATATTAACGACATGCCAGAAGGAGTGAACAGCTACATAAATCTGTTTGCAGATGATACGAAACTGTGCAGAGTTATAAAGCAATAGGAGGATTGTGAAATACTGCAAGAAGACCTAAATAAGATCTGGGAATGGAGTAAGAAGTGGGAAATGGAATTCAATGTGAACAAAAGCCATGTCATGGAAATGGGAAAGAGTGAAAGACGACATGTGGGAATCTATAAGATGGGAGATGGAGTAGAACTGGAGAAAGTTAAAAAGGAAAAGGACTTAGGAGTGACGATGGAAGAAAACAATCAACCAGTAAGCCATACTGATAGAATTTTTAGAGAAATATATAATTTGCTAAGGAATATTGGAATAGCATTTCACTACATGGACAAAGAAATAATGAAAAAATTTATAAAGTACTATAATAAGACCCAGATTGGAATATGCAGGAGTAGTGTGGACTCCTCATAAAAAGAAACACATAAGGAAATTGGAGAGACTACAAAAAATGGCTACAAGAATGATTCCAGAATTTGAAGGGATGACATATGAGGAGAGACTAAAGGCTATGGATCTACCAACCCTGGAACAAAGAAGGGAGAGAGGAGACCTGATACAAGTTTATAAATTGATCAACGGAATGGACCAAGTGGATAATGAGGAACTGATCCTGAGAGAATATGACATCCGAAGCACAAGATCGCATAGTACAAAGCTGAGAAAAGGAAGATGTCTGAGAGATGTTAAAAAATATAGTTTCCCATAAAGATGTATTGAGACGTGGAACAGTTTAAATGAAGAAGTAGTGTCTGCAACAAGTGTGCATACTTTTAAAGTAAGATTGGATAAGTGTAGATATGGAGATGGGGCCACACGAGCATAAAGCCCAGGTCCTGTAAAACTACAACTAGGTAAAATACACACACACACACACACAATGAGGAAGAGAGGAGAAGATATAAGGAATTGGTGGAAGAGGCGAGAAGGAAAAATGATGAGCGGTCTGAGGAGGAAAGAGAAAAGTTTTTTTGGAGAGTTATAGGAGAGAGAGTCAGAAAGTGGTATGTGGAAAGAAGGAATGCGGGGAAACCCCTAGAGGGAGCAGTGGTTGGACCGTAATGTATACTAATATAGATGGGATACTGTCAAGTAGATTAGAATTGCAAGACTATATGATGGTGGAGAAGCCTGATATAGTGTGTTTGACTGAGACAAAATTGCATGAAAAAACAAAGATAAATTTGGATAATAAATATAATATATGGAGAAAGGATAGAGAGTAAAGGTGGAGGAGGAGTTATGATTATGACGAAGAAATAAATAAATGTGGATAAGGTTTGGTATGGGAAGAACAACGCAGAAGTGATAAGCATAAGGATAAAAAGTGATGGAAAAGAATTAATAATCATGGTGACCTATGTACCTCCTAAAACAAATTCTTGGACATTAAGGAATACGACAATATGATCAAGGATACTTTACAGAGTTTGGAAAGTGTATTATCTGGAAAAAGAAAGGTGATACTAGTAGGAGATTTTAATTGTAAGGAGGTGGATTGGGAAAATCTAGTAAGTGGTGTTGGAGAAGAAGCATGGGAGAGAGATTTCTTAATCTAATGATGGAAAATATGATGGAACAGAGGGTGAAGGAAAATACTAGATATAGAGGAGATGATGAACCGGCTAGACTGGATTTGGTGTTAACAAGAGAAGTGTACCTATGTGGAGATATACAATACAAGTGTCCTTTGGGAAAGAGTGATCATGTGGTTATGGAAATGCAGATAGCAACAACACAGCGAAGGAAGGACGAGACATACAGGAGTGGTAGATTGAATTATAGAAAGATGGACACAGAAAGTTTGAAAAATTATTTCAGAAAATTAGATTGGGAGGAGATGTTACAAATCAGAGAAGTGCAAAAGAAATATGAGATTTTTATGAAATATTATAAAGAAGGAGTTATGAAATTTGTACCAAAGTATAAACCAAGAGAGGAAGGAAGAAAGGATTGGTTTAATGCAACTTGTGTTAAGGCTAAGGAAAAGAGAGATGTGGCTTGGAAAAGATGGAAAAGAGCAGGAATATACTAAATAAGGAGAATTATAGAGTGGCAAGAAATGAGTATGTGAGGGTAAGGAGGAGGAAGAAAGAAAATTTGAAAAGATATTGTAGACAAGAGTAAGGAACATCCAAAATTGTTTTACAGGTTCATAAATGGTAAACTTAAAAAGAGAGTCCATTGAAAGATTAAAAGGAGAGCAAGGGATAGTAGATGACCCTAAGAATATAGCGGAATTGCTAAATAATAGGTTTCAGCAAGTATTTACTAAAGAAACAATGTTTGTAAAGCCACAGAATGTACAAGGAAATGTGCACATGGAGGACATTAAGATACCTAAAAAGGAGTTATATAAAATGTTGGAGGAACTTAAAGATGATAAAGCGATGGGACCAGATGAAGTTTCAGGAAAATTATTGAAGGAGTGTAGAGAAGAATTGATTGATCCATTATATGATATTATAAGGTGCTGCTCATTAGAAACAGGGGAAGTACCAGTAGAGTGGAAGACAGCTGAAGTGGTGCCCATTTATAAGGGAGGCAGTAAGGAAGAGCCTCTTAACTATAGACCTGTGTCTCTAACAAGTGTGGTCGGTAAGATTTGTGAGAGGGTGATAAAGAAATATTGGATACGGTTCCTGGAGGATCATAAGTTATTATTGGATCATCAATTTGGCTTCAGGAAAGGGAGGTCATGTGTAACAAATCTACTGAGCTTTTATTCAAGAGTGGTTGACAAAATACAGGAGAGAGAGGGATGGATGGACTGTGTATATTTGGATTTAAAGAAAGCTTTTGATAAAAAATATTGGATTAGCCTTCCATTATATGGATAAAGATATGATGAAGAAATTAATTAGTATGGTAATTAGACCAAGATTGGAATATGCTGGAGTGGTCTGGTCCCCTTATAAAAAGAAGCATATAAGGAAGTTGGAGAGATTGCAGAGAATGGCAACAAAAATGGTTCCGGAATTGGCAGAAATGACCTATGAGGAGAGATTAAAAGAAATGAATTTGCCTACCTTGGAACAAAGAAGAGAAAGAGGAGATTTAATACAGGTTTATAAACTGTTGAATGGACTGGATGAAGTGGATAATGAGCAAATGATGTTGAGAGAGGAAAACTTAAGTAGAACTACAAGATCGCATAGTAAAAGATAGCCAAGGAATATGCTTGAAGGATGTGAAAAATATAGTTTCCACAAAGATGTGTGGAGGTGTGGAATGGTTTGAGTGAGGAGGTGGTGTCAGCGAGGAGTGTGCATAGTTTTAAAGGAAAGTTGGATGTGTGTAGATATGGAGACGGGGCCACACGAGTATGATACCCAGGCCCTGTAAAATTACAACTAGGTGAATACAACTAGGTGAATACACACACACACATGGTTAAGCTAATTATCTCAGCAATCTAAGATGAAAACAGTCTTGAAAAAGAAGTAAAAGAAATATACAGACCTTGTAATTATAGTAAGACCACTAAAAGTTAAAATAAAATCAAAAGTAGGGGTAGAAGAAATATTGGCGAGGGCTGGAAAGCTGGCTGGTAAGATAGAATACAACAGTATCTGGATAAGGAGATATATGAATCAGGAAGAAAGGGAAAAAGAGAGAACTGAGAAGTGAAGCTAAGGAAAAGCACAAGAGAATGACAGAATGAGAAGAAATTCTACTGAAATGTGCTAGACTTGAGGCTGAGGAAATGGTATATTCAGGAAGGGAAAGGAAAACATCAAGAGTCATGTACACAAACATGGGTGGATTTATATTCGGAAGGTTTGAAGAGACAGATTATATACTGGAAAAAGAACTGGATGTGGCATGTATAACAGAAACAAAGTTAAGTGAAGACGTCCAAATAAACTTAAAAGAACAGGGATACAATGTTTGTAAGAGAGATAGAAGGGGAAAAGCAGGAGGAGGAGTATTGATAATGACTCGAGATGATATATACATGGAGGAAGTACAGCATGGTAATGGATTGGCAGAGGTTTTAACTTTTAAACATAACAATTAGGACCAATGGGAGGGAAAGGAGGAATATTATAGTAGCATATGTGCCACCGAAGACTAATACATGGAGGCTTCACATACACAAAAAAATGCAGATTGCCTGGATAACAAGTTAAAGAAGGACAGAAGAGTGTTGCTTGTGGGAGATCTAAACAGCAAACGTGTACACTGGGAAGAAATGGATGCAAACAGTCATGCTGGATGTTGGGGGAAGAAATGTTACAACTGGCAATGGTAAACACATTGGACCAATATGTGAAGGACTATACAAAGTAAAGAGGAAAAGATTTGGTATTTTGGAAAAAAAAAAAAAAAACAGACCCTTGCCCAACCATCAAATATCATAACACAATGGGAAAAAGAGATCATATGGTTATAGAAATTGAATTAGAGGATTAGGAAATTTTGAAATGTGATGAGGGACACACACACACACACACACACACAAAAAAAAAAAAGAAAGAATTATGCCAAGACCAATTTTGAAGGATTTAGAAGTTACTTTGGTAATGTTGATTGGAAGGAAGCCATTCAAGGCAAGACAGTCTAACTCTAAGAGAAGTATGAAATATTCCTAGACAAGTAAAATGAGGGGGTTAAGAGATATATTCCTGAATACAGAGTAAAAGAGAGAAAACACACATGATATAATGCTATATGTGCAAAAGCTAAAAAGTGTAAGGATGCAGCTTGGAAAAAATTAAGGAAGCAACGAAATAAAGTAAATAGGTGGCAATAAAAAAAGGCATGAAACAAATATATTAGAATAAGAAGGAGAGAAAAGAGAAACTTTGAAAAGGATGTAGTGAAGAGGAACCCAAGCTTTTCACTAAGTATATAAATGAAAAACTGACAACCAGAGAGACCATCACTACATTAATTAGGGAAAATATAATATATAAAACAATGGAAGAAATTAATGAACTTATGAATGAGAGCTTTAAGTCAGTATCTAATAAAGAGGGAGAGTTCACAGGACCAAACAACCAAGCAACACATGAAGGATTACGAATCATTGTGGTGCATAAACAGAAAATAAGCAAATCACTAGAAAAAGATGAGTGTAAGAAAGACAATGGGGCCAGATGGAGTGTCAGGATGGCGACTGAGAGAATGTAGAGAACAACTGGTGGAATCGATCTGGGATGTGATCAACAGCTCTATAAAGGTAGGGAAAGCACCAAGGGAATGGAAAAGAGCAAATATAATCTTGATATACAAAGGAGGAAAAAAGACAGTCCCTAAATTATAGACCAGTGTCATTGACTAGTGTTGTGAGAAAGATCTGTGAAATTGTAATTAAAGAAAAATGGTAAGAATATCTGGAGGAAAATGAAATAATAAAATAACACCCAATTTTGTTTTAGAAAAGGAAGAAGCTTTTATACAATAGTAATAAATGAAGTACAAAGGAGAGATGGATGGGTTGACATGGTGTATTTGGATATTAAAAAAAAAGGCTTTTGATAGAAGACCACATAAAAGACTCCTATCGGAAATAAAACAACATGTTGGAAGAATAAAGGGAAATATTTTAAACAGGATGATGGACTAGTTAACAGATAGGGAAATGAGGACAATGATAAGAGACACTCCATCAAGTTGAAGCACAGTTGCTAGTGGCATACCACAAGGTTCAGTGTTGACACCAATTATGTTCCAAGTATATATCAACTATACACAAGAAGGTTTGAGTAGCTACATAAATTTGTTTGCAGACGATGCAAAACTTTTGAGTGTAGGTAATAAGGAACATCAGGGACTGTATGGAATTGCAGAAAGATATTGATAAGATCTAGGATTAGAACCAAAAGTGGAAATTAGAATCAAGTACCAAGAAATGCAATGTACGTAATGGAAATGGGAAAAAAGTAATAGAAGACCTCCTTGATGGAAGGGAGAGTACCAAGGGAGTGGAACAGAGCAAATATAGTTCCTTTACAGAAAAGGAGGAAAAGAAAAATGAGCTCATAATTGTAGACCAGTGTCACTGACTTGTGTTGTGGGAAAGATCTGTAAAATTGTAATTAAGGAAAAATGGGTGGAATATCTGGAGGAAAATGAAATCATAAATAACTTCCAATCTGGTTTCAGAAAAGGAAGATCGTATATAACAAATTTACAAAGTTTCTATACAAGAATAATAGATAAGGTACAAGGAAGAGATGGATGTCGACACAGCGTATTTGTATATCAAAAAGGCATTTGACAGAGTACCCCATAAAATACTTATGGAAAATAGAACATATAGGAAGAATACACGTTAATATCTTATGCTGGATGAAGGACTATTTAACAGAAAGAGAAAATGAGGACTGTGGGAAAACACATCTCATCAAGCTGGAGGACAGTAGCTAATAGCATAACACAGGGATCAGTGCTGGCAACAATAATGTTCCAAATATACATTAATGATGTACAGGAGGGTTTGAATAGCAACATAATTTTGTTTGCAGATGATGTGAAACTATTAAGAGTAATAAATAACAATGAGGACTGTATGAAATTACAAAGAAATATTGGCAAGATTAGGGAGTGGAACCAAAAGTAGAAACTACAAAAGTAGAAATTAGAATTTAATGCTAAGGTAAGAAATGCCATATGATGGAATTGGGTAAAGGTTACAGAAGAACTACAAAATGGGAGAAGAGATTATAAATAAGAGGAAGGAAGAGAAAGACCTAGGAGTGGTTATACAAGGGTATAGTGATGCAGTGTATCCCTTACAAAGATATAAGGCAGAGAAACAGGAAGCCATTATGGTGGACTCACAAGATAGGTAGACAGATCAGAGAGAAGAGGGCATATAGAGAGTTGCAGAAAAGTGGGAAAGATGTAGATTTGATTAGGTACAGACAGGTCAGGGATGATTTGAGTAAGGTTATAAAAAAAAAGTAAAAGGCAGGCAGAGATAAAACTAGCTAGAGCTGGGAGTAAAGAACCCAAAAAATTATATAGTTATTACAAGGTCAGTGATAAAAGAAATAAGGATAGGATTGGACCACTCAGAAAAGATGGTGTAGTAGTGGATCAAAATGAAGACATAGTAGAATTATTGAATGAACAATTTTCTTCAGTATTTACAAGGGAAAGAATAGAAAATCCTGTTACAAACTGCGACGAGTAGTTTAAGAGCTTTAGAAAATATTGATATAAAACCAGGAATTATTAGGAAATTTATTCTTGAACTAGACGATAGGAAAGCTAGTGGTCCTGATGAGCTACATGCCAGAGTAATTAAGGAGGGTGTAGACAGTATTTCTGAAGCACTTAAGTTAATCTTTGAAAGATCACTTAGGTTTGCTGAGATACCTCAGGACTGGAAGTTAGCTAATGTTACACCAATATTTAAAAAAGGTAGGAAGGATGATGTGAATAATTATAGACCGATCAGTTTAACTAGTATATTATGTAAAATACAAGAGAAAATCATTAAAGGTAGTATTTGGGAGCATTTAAATGAGAATAGATTAATTAGAGATACCCAACATGGCTTTAGATCAGGGAGGTCCTGTCTTACACATTTGCTCGATATCTTAGAATATATTACCAAGGAGTTAGATGATGGAAATAGCATAGATGTTATATATCTAGATTTTAGCAAGGCGTTTGATAAGGTACCGCATAGGAGGCTAGTGTACAAATTGAGACTATACATGGGATAGGGGGTAGGTTAGTTGATTGGATTAGTGAATGGCTTTCTGATAGGAAACAGAGTAGTATTAAATGGGGCAATGTCTGAGTGGAAGGAAGTGGTTAGTGGGGTACCCCAAGGATCAGTGCTAGGACCTCTTCTTTTCTTGGTGTACATTAACGATTTAGATATAGGAATTAGTAGCAAAGTATCAAAGTTTGCAGATGATACTAAGATAGCATGTGCAGTACAGGGTGAAAAGGACAATTACAGAATACAACAAGACCTGGACAGGCTGATAGCATGGAGACAGGTGGCAGATGGAGTTTAATTCTAAAAAGTGTCAGGTTATGCATTTAGGTAAAGACAAAACAAACTTTAGCTATGAGATGGAGGGATGTTGGCTAGAGGCAGTAGAGGAGGGAAAGGATTTAGGAGTAGTGATAGACAGGACTATGAAATTTTCAAAACAATGTTTAGAAGCAAGAAATAGGGCAAATAGGATCCTGGGTTTTATAAATAGAAATGTTAGTTATAAAAGTAAGGAAGTGGTGCGTAGCTTATATAATTCTATGTTAGGCCCCATTTAGAGTATTGCATACAGGCCTGGTCACCCCATTATAGGCAGGATATCAACATGTTAGAAGCAGTTCAGAGAAGAGCAACTAGGATGATACCAGCATTAAAGTGCCTGGAGTATAGAGATAGATTAAAGGAATTAAACATGTTTTCATTTGAGAGGAGATGTATAAGAGGAGATATGATAGAGTTATTTAAAATGTTCTCAGATACAAACTACATAGATGTGAGATCTTTCTTTACCTTAGAGGAGGGAAGTAGGACTAGAAATCATGGCAGGAAGATTAGAAAGCAAGGCTGCTGGTTAGATATAAGAAAATATTTCTTTAGTCATAGGGTGGTAGACTTCTGGAATGCATTGCCAGAGAGGGTTGTAAATAGCACTAGTTTGACAATGTTTGAAAACAGATTAGATAAGCACTTAAATTTATTAGATTTATAATTATGTATAGTGCAGCATGATAGTTTTTTATAAGAAATTTACTATAGTTAAACAAGACATGATCCTCATGTATGGGGATCACAGATTGTAGAGGAATTCGCTGCAGGACTTAGCCCTGTTAATGGGCCAAATATTTAGAATTAGTATATAATGTATTGTGTACTTGTAAGTGTATCTTTAAGTACTGATGACGAGGTCGCTGTGCGACTGATACAGGATAACCTAGATGGGCCCTGGTGACCCTTTGTTATCCTATTATTTATGTTATGTTATGCTATGACACCCTGACCCCAGAAAGACATAAGTGGGTTATTTATTTCAACATATAAGACACTAACAAATATCAGGGTAGCATTTAATTAAATGGATAAGAGTATGATGGAAAAATCTTAACCACTATGATAAGACTCGGACGAATATGCAGCAGTGTCGTGGTCTTCACGTATGCATAAAGATATAAGTAAATTAGAAAGAATTCAAAGGACAACTACAAAGATGGTGACAGAGATGATGGACCTTACCTATGAAAAAAGACAGAACAAAATAAGACTACCAACTGTGAAAGATAGACGGGAGAGAGGAGATCTAATAACAATGTAAACCATATGGAAAACATAGACAGACAAGATCTGGTATAATTGAAAGAAGATGGAGATATATGGATGAGAGGACATTCCAAGAAGATTAAGAGTCAATGTTTAAGAAACATTGAAAAAGTTTAAAATTCCACATGGAATGGTTGATATATTGTACTGCTAAAAGAAAAAGCAGAAATTGTGCATATATATTTAAGGGAAAGTTGGATAAAAGTAGATATGGAGACAGATCATCACTACGAGTCCTGTTAAAACCCTGTAATACACAACTATGTAAATAGACACTCACACACACACACACTAAATTTTTTTACATCTCTCAGATGTCTGAGAAATGTTAAAAAATTTAGTTTCCCGCAAAGATGTGTTGAGACTTGGAACACTTTGAGTGAGGAAGTGGTGTCAGCAAAGAGTGTACATAGTTTTAAAGAAAAATTGGATAAGTGTAGATATGGAGATGGGGCCACACGAGCATAAAGCCCAGGCCCTGTAAAACTACAACTAGGTAAATACAACTAGGTAAATACACACACAGGAGTAGACAAGGAGACAGGACACAGAGAGCTTAGCTCGGGCTCTGTAATACACAAATAGGTAAACAAATAGATAAATACACACACACACACACTCCCTTATATGGTTATAATTTGCCCTAGTATAATTTAATTTTTCCTCCCTGCATTCCACAATCTTATTCATGCTATATTCTGTATCCAGCTCAAAGCTTAGGACAACATGATTGCTTTTCCCCAAGGGACTTTCATGAAGTACGATAAATTTATGGATTTGTATAACTCTGATGTGAAAAAGTTTGTGCCATATTACAGGAAGGGGACTTTAAATAATAAACAGTGGTTTAATAGAAATTGTGAAGAAGCAAAAAAGAACAAAGAAAGGCATGGAAGAAACTTAAGAAAAGCAGTGATGTATTATCAATGGAAGGCTACAAAACAGCAAGGAATAGATATGTTGAAGTAAGGAGAACAGCACAGAAGGAATATGAACAGAGGGTGGTGGAAAACTGTGATAGTGACCCAAAAATGTTTTACAAATTCATAAATGGAAAACTAAATAAAAGGGAGGCAATAGAAAAGGTAAAAAATGGGGAAGAAGTATATGAAGATGCTGGAGAGATAACTTTTGCAAAGTGTTTACAAAGGAGGAGCATTTTATGGGAGGAAGGCCTACGGAAATAAAGCAAATGCAGGACATCATGGTTACTAAGGAAGACGTAAGGAAAATTATAAGCAATCTGGATATTAATAAATCAATGGGGCCTGATGGCATATCTGGGAGCTTGCTAAAAGAATGTAAAGATCAATTGTTGAACCCCATATTTGATATTGTGGAAACCTCCATATGAACAGGATTAGTCCTGAAAGAGTGGAAAAGAGCTGACATTGTGCCTATATATAAGAATGGTAGTAGAATGGAACCGCTAAATTATAGACCAGTATCGTTGACTAGTATATTGTGCAAGGTATGTGAAGAAGTAATCAAAGCTAAGTGGAGTGAGTATCTAGAAAGTGAAAACATTCTGAGTGAAAGGCAGTTTGGTTTCAGAAAAGGAAGATCGTGTGTATCCAATTTATTATGTTTTTATTCAAGAGTGACTGACATACTACAACATAGAAAGGGATGGGTGGATGCTATCTACCTGGACTTGAGAAAGGCCTTTGATAAAGTACCACACAATAGACTGATGTGGAAACTAAAGATGATTGGAGGAGTAAATGATAAACTAGCAAAATGGATGGAAAATTACTTAATGGGAAGAGAAATGAGAACAGTGGTGAGAGGAAGGAAGTCCGAGTGGAAGAAGGTAACCCGTGGAGTTCCACAAGAGTCAGTGCTGGGTCCCATCATGTTTTTTATTTATGTTAATGATATGCCAGTAGGAATTGACAGTTACATGAACATGTTTGCGGACGATACTAAAATTATGAGGAGAGTAAAGAATGTGGAAGATTGTAACAAGTTACAGGAAGATCTTGATAAAATATATGAGTGGAGTAAGGAGTGGCAGATGGAATTTAATATAGACAAGACCCATGTTATGAAAATAGGAAGAAGTAGATACATACGAAACAGGGATTACAGGCTGGGTGATGAGAATATTAAAGAGACCAATGAGGAGAAAGACTTAGGAGTTACCGTGCAAAACACCTTGTCACCGGAGAAACACATTAACAAGATTTTTGGGAAAACATACAACATGCTTCAAAATATTGCCCTTGCATTTCACTACCTAGATGAAGGAATGATGAAGAAGATATTATGTACCTTAATAAGACCCCAGTTAGAATATGCAGCATGTGTCTGGTCACCGCATATGAAGAAAAATATGAAGAAGGTAGAAAGGGTACAGAGGCTGTCAACAAGGATTGTACCAGGACTCAGGGAGTTAGACTATGAGGAAAGACTGAGGAAGCTGGGGCTGACCACATTAGAAGAGAGAAGAACAAGAGGAGACATGATAACTATGTATAAATTGGTGAACAAGATTGACATACTGGACAGAGAGTTGATAAAGGTGACCACAAGTAATCATCTCCGAGGACATGGAAAAAAGCTAATAAAGGACATCTGTCTAAATGACCTGAGAAAATACAGTTTCCCGCATCGTAGCATTGATAAGTGGAACACAGAGGACACAGAGAGCTTAGCTCGGGCCCTGTAATACACAAATAAGTAATTTTTTATTATTATTTTTTTTTACGGTAAGGCCTATAGCGCCTGTAGGCACACTTGAAGAGTGTATGGGAAGCGCTGTTCAGCTTCCACCCATTAGTGGCGCAGGCAATTTTGTTTATAGTGGTACCCATATTAGGGCCCATATCACCGCCCAAGCTCATCTTGAGTGTAACCAGCTAGAACCTGGGTATCATGGTGATATGTAGGTAACTTTAAACCACTCGACAAATGGCAAAGTGTTTTAAGGCTGTACGTGATGGGATTCGAACCTACGTGTGGACGTCTGCCCGATCCCACGCTCACCACCTTATCCACTATGCCACCGCCTCCCTAATACAAATAGGTAAATACACACACCCCGGCTGGGTGGAGATATTTGGGTGTGTCTCCTTTCATGTGTAGCCCCTGTTCACCTAGCAGTGAGTAGGTACGGGATGTAAATCGAGGAGTTGTGACCTTGTTGTCCTGGTGTGTGGTGTGTGCCTGGTCTCAGACCTATCCGAAGATCGGAAATAATGAGCTCTGAGCTCGTTCCATAGGGTAACGTCTGGCTGTCTCGTCAGAGACTGCAGCAGATCAAACAGTGAAAGTGAAACAGTGAAACACACACACACACATACTCACAGCTCGTCTCCGGCTGCGTACAGGAAGAAAGAAAATACCTATGGTATTACAGGGCCCGGGTAACTCTAAGTTTTGTGTCCGTAAATGTCCTACTGTCTCTTAGTGTTGAAAGTGAGTGATATGGAGAGTGATCCCTGAGAGGGGAGTGTGGACGGTGATCGCTCTGGCCATAATCAGCTGACAACAACAAAAATGGCGTCCAGGCAAACTAGAGACTTCAAAGGTTTTATTACTACGCCAAAAGGCCTACAGAAACTTGACTTGGATGCAAGAATCCAGGCGCTGGAGAGTAAGTTCCTAAGCATTTTGGCAATAGAAAAAAAACTGGATAGAGTTCTAGCCGAGAATGATTCATTTAAAAAAGAGATCTACTTGTTAACGCTAGAGAATAAAGAGCTGTTGAAGGAAAAAGTAGAGATGGAAAAAGAAAACCAACAACTAAGGAAACAATGCGAAGAAATGAAGGCTAAACTCATGGAAATGGAGATAAAAATATCCAAAGGGGACTTGAAGAAAGAGGAATGTCTTAATCTAATTGACACTAAGATGAAAGAAGTGAATCATGAACATCTGGAAGTGCAAAGGTCGTTTAGGGAGATAGTAAAAAAGCAGGAAGAGGAAAATAAAGGGATTACGCAGAGGGAAATGGTAAA
Source organism: Portunus trituberculatus (assembly GCF_017591435.1). Taxonomy (NCBI): domain Eukaryota; kingdom Metazoa; phylum Arthropoda; class Malacostraca; order Decapoda; family Portunidae; genus Portunus; species Portunus trituberculatus. The sequence continues at coordinate 2,576,102 of NC_059259.1, forward strand.
AGCACTAAAGGAAAATGAGTATGTGATGAGAGATATCGCTGAAAAGAAAAAATGTGTGATCATAATAGGATTGCGGGAGGAAACTAACAGGAACTGGCAGAACAGGAGGTATAAGGAAAATGACAAGATTAAGTCTTTACTGAACAAGATCTCTGTGGAAGAAGAGGACCTATATGCTGAGGTAGAAGAAAGTGTGAGATTGGGAGCTTTTGAGGAAGGCAAGAATAGACCATTAAAATTGAAATTAAAATCTCAGGTGGCAGCGGAGGCCTTGTTGAGGAGGGCTTGGAAACTTAAGGACTCTGAGGAAATGAAACAATTTACATAAGAAGAAATATGTCACAAGATGAGAGAATGAAGATGAAGGAGCTAGTATCTGAAGGGAAGGAGAGGAATGATGAAAGAACAGAGAAGGAAAAGATCAAGTTTTTTTGGAGGATGAGAAATGGGAGGCTAAAGAAGTGGTGGATAAAACAGACGGAATAGGCATTACATGGAAGAATGAGACTAGGAATGGAATAAAAGTGACTTACACGAACATAGATGGATTTCTGTCTAAGAGGCTAGAATGTATGGATTACCTAAGAAATAACGAACCGGACATAATGTGTGTAGTGGAAACAAAGCTAAGGCCGAAATAAAGCTAGACTGGTTTGTTGTAAAACACTACAAAGTATGGAGAAATGATAGAAAAAATAAAGGTGGTGGTGGTATAATGGTTCTTACTAAGGATGATCTGATAGTGAAGGAGGTGAACTATAGTAAGAGAAATGAGGAAGTGATAAGTATGCTTATAACAGATGGCAAGAGGGACATTAATATTATAACAGTATACATACCACCCAGAACCAGTGCTTGGGAATATGAACAGTACCAAATGGTGATGAGAAATACTCTAGACAGAATGAAGCAAGAACTCAACAGAAAGGATAGAGTGATGATAGTTGGAGACTTTAATTGCAAAGCAATAGTGTGGGAAGACTACGAAGTGGTGAAAGGTGGTGAGTGGGCAGAAGAATTGTTAAAGATAGCAACAAATAACTTGATGGCACAGTGGGTGAGATCACCAACAAGGTGCAGGGGACAGGATGTTGCAGCAAGGTTGGATTTGGTATTTACCAGGGGAATCTCTCTAAAAGAGGAAATTGAACATGAAAGTCCCATGGGGAAAAGCGATCATGATGTCCTAAGCTTTCAGCTGGATACAGAATTAAGCACGAATAAGATTGTGGAACGCAGGGAGGAAAAATTAAATTATACAAGGGCAAATTATAACCATATAAGGGAGTTCTTTAATGAAATTGACTGGTCCGTGGTATACCAGGAAAGAGATATGCAATTGAAGTACGATAAATTTATGGATTTGTATAACTCTGCTGTGAAAAAGTTTGTGCCATATTACAGGAAGGGGACTTTAAATAATAAACAGTGGTTTAATAGAAATTGTGAAGAAGCAAAAAAGAACAAAGAAAAGGCATGGAAGAAACTTAAGAAAAGCAGTGATGTATTATCAATGGAAGGCTACAAAACAGCAAGGAATAGATATGTTGAAGTAAGGAGAACAGCACAGAAGGAATATGAACAGAGGGTGGTGGAAAACTGTGATAGTGACCCAAAAATGTTTTACAAATTCATAAATGGAAAACTAAATAAAAGGGAGGCAATAGAAAAGGTAAAAAACGGGGAAGAAGTATACAGGTTGAACCCCGCTTTAACGACACGCGATTTACCGGAATCCCGTGTTTAACGGTAAAAATTTCCGGTGGGAACATAATGTTGTCTTTAACGGCATTTCGGCATTTACCGGCATCGCCTAGTACCGATTCCGCCGCACCGATGTACCGGGCTGGTGTGCCGCTCAACCCACGTGCAGTTTCCGCCACAAGCGTTATTTCCGCCTAGACAGCATAGAGAGAAGACGATTCGTTTACTTTTGTCCTAGTCTTTGTTAGTTCGGTGATATATTTTGGCAAAATGGCTTGAAAAGGCCTGCAGACTTTGGAAAAAGTGGTCCAAGTGAAAAGAAAAGCGTTTGTCATTGACTATTGCACAGAAAGTTGAGTTATTGAAGAAGTTGGATAGTGGCTTACCCGCACGTAAGCTGTGTGAAATGTCGGGTGTGGTTGTCTACTGTGTATGACTTAAAGAAACAGAAAGTGCAACTTTTAACATATTTTGCTGACAGTGACAGTAAGAAGTTAATGAGCAAACGTAAGGATATGAAACCTGGAAAGTACGAGGACTTAGAAGTTTGTTTAATGGAGTGGTTTCGCAAGTACGCAGTGAAGGTGTTAAGTTATCTGGTGACATGATACTTGAGCAGGCTAAAATATTTTTTGATTTACTGAACATTGAAGGTGAATTTCATTTGTCGAGTGGTTGGCTAGATCGATTTAAGAAACGGCATGGCATTTCTGAAGGAACGACCTGTGGTGAGGCTAAGTCTGCCGATCAGAGAATGCTGAGCGGTATGTTGATGTTTTGAGAAAATTATCAAGGATGAGAACTTAAGTCCAGAACAAGTTTACAATGCCGATGAGACTGCTTTGTACTGGCGTTGCATGCCCCACAAGACACTACGCCACGAAGATGAGGGGGCACTTGAAGGCTTTAAAGAGCCAAAGGACAGGGTTACAGTATTGGCCTGTGCCAATGCTGCTGGGAGCCATCGCTGCAAACCTTTGGTTATCGGAAGAGCCAGAATCACGCGCATTGAAGGGCATGCGAGTGTTGCCTGTCCACTATCTTGCAAACAAACGTGCGTGGATGACCCAGAAAATGATGTTGGAGTGGTTTGAGAAGATGTTTGTTCCTGAGGCAAGGAACATTGCGAAAGCTGGCTTGCCCAAGGACTGTAAAATACTTTTGTTGCTGGACAACTGCCCTGGCCACCCCTGCTGATCAGATGATGAAAGACAACGTTTTGTGACCTACATGCCTCCCAACTGCACCTCTCTCATTCAACCTCAAGATAAGGAATCTTGAGATCAATGAAACGGAAGTATCGACGCATTTTATGAGAAAAATGTTGATGGGTGTGAGTGAAGGAAGACAATCGACGAGTTCAGGAAGGAGTACAACATGCGGAATGTGCTGTATGGGGTCGCTAATGCCTGGGACATGGTGGAAAATCAACACTCCACAACTGTTGGCACAAGTTGTGGCCAAGTCTAATGTTCCAGGCAGAGGAGTTGGACGACATTGATGCTGACTTTGGTGGTTTTCGGGTTTCTGAGGCCAAGAAAACTGTTGGGGAAATTATGGAGTACGCAAAGCAGTACAGCAGTTCAGTGTCAAAGGAACTTCAGGATAAAGCTGTTGAGGAGTGGCTAGACGTGACGACGATGGTCCTGTGGCACACGCCACACGTCTCAGGAGATAGTGAGGATGGTAACCACCCAGAAGAATTTAAGAAGGAGCAAAGGGAGGAGGACAGTGATGATGAGAACAGCACACAGGATGATGAACACCCGAAAAAGGTCTCACATGACAGGACCATCGAGTTGTGTGAAGAACTGATTTGTGCACTGGAGCAGAGGCCCTGCATCACAGAACAACAGATTATGCAGGTGTACAACATACAATCCACTCTCATCAAAGAAAAACCAAAACTTCTCAAACAGACTAAGCTACAAGATCTTTCAAGGCTATGTGTGACAAGCGTATTCTTCACCTCATCCATCATCTGCACCAGGACCATCATCTGCTCCGGACATCGTAAAATCCCAGTCTCCCTTCAGTTAGTACTGTTACACCAGTCAGTACCCACCAGAGAAGACATCAGCCTACCTGACATCAGCAACCATTCAGACCCTGCAGACATCAGTGATCGCCAGCAAGATATCACCCTTGCAGCCGTTCCTTCAACCTCCACTCCATCCATGCAACAGTAACTCCTCACCTACAGTAGTAAATAAGAAGACACCTGCGTTCTTGAGCGGAAGAAGCGTCCAGTACATGGTAAGAACATTAATTTTCGTTTTCTCCTAACCTAACTTTTTATTTTCTATTATTTTCTTATATTTTTAGTATTTATCGGCTTTAACGGCAAAATCGATTTAATGGCAACGGCAAATCCCCGAGCTTGCCGTTAAATCGGGGTTCAACCTGTATGAAGATGCTGGAGAGATAGCTGAAATTTTGAACGACAACTTTTGCAAAATGTTTACAAAGGAGGAGCATTTTATGGGAGGAAGGCCTACGGAAATAAAGCAAATGGAGGACATCATGGTTACTAAGGAAGACGTAAGGAAAATTATAAGCAATCTGGATATTAATAAATCAATGGGGCCTGATGGCATATCTGGGAGGTTGCTAAAAGAATGTAAGGATCAATTGTTGAACCCCATATTTGATATTGTGGATACCTCCATACGAACAGGATTAGTCCCAAAAGAGTGGAAAAGAGCTGACATTGTGCCTATATATAAGAATGGTAGTAGAATGGAACCACTACATTATAGACCAGTATCGTTGACTAGTATATTGTGCAAGGTATGTGAAGAAGTAATTAAATCTAAGTGGAGTGAGTATCTAGAAAGTGAAAACATTCTGAGTGAAAGGCAGTTTGGTTTCAGAAAATGAAGATCGTGTGTATCCAATTTATTATGTTTTTATTCAAGAGTGACTGACATACTGCAACATAGAAAGGGATGGGTGAATGCTATCTACCTGGACTTGAGAAAGGCCTTTGATAAAGTACCACACAATAGACTGATGTAGAAACTAAAGATGACTGGAGGAGTAAATGATAAACTAGCAAAATGGATGGAAAATTACTTAATGAAAAGAGAAATGACAACAGTGGTGAGAGGAAGGAAGTCCGAGTGGAAGAAGGTAACCAGTGGAGTTCCACAAGGGTCAGTGCTGGGTCCCATCATGTTTTTGATTTATGTTAATGATATGCCAGTAGGAATTGACAGTTATATGAACATGTTTGCGGACGATACTAAAATTATGAGGAGAGTAAATAATGTGGAAGATTGTAACAAATTACAGGAAGATCTTGATAGAATATATGAGTGGAGTAAAGAGTGGCAGATGGAATTTAATATAGACAAGACCCATGTTATGAAAATGGGAAGAAGTAGATACAGACCAAACTGGGATTACAGACTGGGTGATGAGAAAATTAAAGAGACCAAAGAGGAGAAAGACTTAGGAGTAACCATGCAAAACACTTTGTCACCGGAGAAACACATTAACAAGATTTTTTGGAAAACATACAACATGCTTCAAAATATTGGTCTTGCATTCCACTACCTAGATGAAGGAATGATGAAGAAGATATTATGCACCTTAATAAGACCCCAGCTAGAATATGCAGCATGTGTCTGGTCACCGCATATGAAGAAAAATGTGAAGAAGGTAGAAAGGGTACAAAGGCTGGCAACAAGGATGGTACCAGGACTCAGGGAGTTAGACTATGAGGAAAGACTGAGGAAGCTGGGGCTGACCACATTAGAAGAGAGAAGAACAAGAGGAGACATGATAACTATGTATAAATTGGTGAACAAGATTGACATACTGGATAGAGAGTTGATAAAGGTGACCACAAGTAATTATCTCCGAGGACATGGAAAAAAGCTAATAAAGGACATCTGTCTAAATGACGTGAGAAAATACAGTTTCCCGCATCGTAGCATTGATAAGTGGAATAAACTGAGCAGTCATGTCGTTGATGCGGTGTGTGTCAATCAGATGAAAGAGAGATATGACAGGAATGGACAAGGAGACAGGACACAGAGAGCTTAGCTCGGGCCCTGTAATACACAAATGGGTAAATACAAATAGGTAAATACACGGTAGCTCGGAGGTTAGAGCGCTGGCTTCACAAGCCAGAAGACCGGGGTTCGATTCCCCGGCCGGGTGGAGATATTTGGGTGTGTCTCCTTTCACGTGTAGCCCCTGTTCACCTAGCAGTGAGTAGGTACAGGATGTAAATTGAGGAGTTGTGACTTTGTTGTCCCGGTGTGTGGTGTGTGCCTGGTCTCAGGCCTATCCGAAGATCGGAAATAATGGGGTCTGAGCTCGTTCCATAGGGTAACGCCTGGCTGTCTCGTCAGAGACTGCAGCAGATCAAACAAACTATGAAACACACACACACACACACACACACTTGGTCTTAGAGAAGGAAGATCATGCAAAACAAATTTACCAAGCTTTTATACATGAGTAAAGTAGATGAAGTACAAGAGAAAGGTGGATGGGATGACACTGTGAAGTTAGATATTAAAAAAGGCTTTTGACAGGGTACCACACAGAAGACTCCTATGGAAAATAGAACACTTTGGAGGAATACAGGGAAACATCTTAAACTGGATGATGAATTACTTAACAAATAGGGAAATGAGGACAATCATAAAAGACACCCTATCATGTTGGAGCACTGTTACTAGTAGCATACCACAGGGTTCAGTTCAATCAGGGCCAGCCCGACGCATAAGCGAAGTAAACGGTGGCTTAGGGCCTCAAGGCCACAAACGACCCCCAAGAGCAATAAAAAATATATTGTAGCCTATTTGTTATTTTTCACCCATGTATAAATAGTTATTTCTATATTATCGAAGATATGGAGACAATATGGAGTTGTAAAAATATATTATAAGTAATGTTATGTGGTTGTTTGTACTTAAATCACCCAAAGATTGTGCTAAATCACCCTTAAATCAAATTAAGTAGTATTTATATGAGATCATAAATGCTCTTCGGGCGGCCATTTTTTTTCTGGGTATTGCAGATCAGGCACCACCATCTAATATTCTTCCATGGGACCCAAACAACTAGTGTGCAAAGTTTGTTGCATTAATCTAGCGTGTCGCGTTTTTTTCGCTAAGCCACCGGACTATAAGGCTTCGCTGCACCGGCGCTTCCTGCCCAGAAAAACCACAATAAACACGTGCAACTGATGGTTCCCGACATGCAGTGTACCCTGCGCATCCTTAACACAGGTTGTTAGGCTAACAATGTCACAAAAAAGGACATATCCCTCAGGGGCAGAGAAAAGAAAAAGAAAGAAAGAGGAAGAGGAGAAAAAATGTCGATAAAGGTATGTTTGTTTAATTACTTGCTTTGGTAGACTAATGTTTATCAAGAGATTTGTGTAGCCTAGCCACTAACAGCAAATTAGCTAACTAGGTAAAAACAAGATAATTTTATTTACTTAGGGGGTCCCCAAATACAATTTCGCTTAGGGCCCCATAGAGGCTTGGGCCGGCCCTGAGTTCAATTATGTTCCAAGTATATATTAACGATATAAAAGAGGGTTTCAGTAGCTACATAAATTTGTTTGCAGACAATACAAAACTTTTAAGAGTAATAGGGAACATACATGACTGTATAAAATTGCAGAAAGATACTGACAAGATCTGGGAATGGAGTCAAAAGTGAAAACTAGAATTAAATACCAGGAAATGCCATGTAATGGAAATGGGTAAAAGTATTAGAATACCTATATGGGAATACAAATTGGGAGAAGATATTATAATGAACAGGAGAGAAAAGAAAGTTATGGGAGTGATTATACAAGACACCCTGACTGCAGAATGACATATGAATGGACTATTTGCTTCAACATACAAGACACTCCTAGCATCAGAGTGGCATTCCTTTATATGAATAAGAATATGATGAAAAAGATCATAACCACTATGATAAAACCTAGACTAGAACATGCAGCAGTGGCTTGGTTACCATACAAGCAGAAGTACATCAGGAAACTAGAAAGAATCCAAAGCACTCCTACAAAGATGATGATAGAAATAAAGAATCTTCCCTATGAAGAAAGACTGAAGGAAATTGAGCTACCAACTTTGAAAGATAGATGGGAAAGAGGAGATCTAATAACAATGTATAAATTAGTAAACTGTATGCAAAAGATAGATACACAAGACCTGGTAACACTGACAGAGGATAGAGATAGATGAACAAGAGGACACTCCAGGAAGATCATGAAAAGTCAGTGTTCAAGGAACATTAAAAGGTTAAGTTTTCCATATAAGATGGTGGACATCTGGAATGGAATGAGTAAAGAGATTGTAGCAACAGAAAGTGTGCACAAATTTAAGGAAAAGTTGGATAAAAGTAGATATGGAGGCAGGTCACTATGTGCCCCGCTAGAACCCTAATATACAATTAAGTGAATACACACACAAACCTGCTCATGAAGTATAGCATCAGCATGAATAATGTGAGGTCTTCTGGGACTGAAAAGTGTAATTGCACACAGAAGGAAGATAATGTGAGGATCCTTCCTCCATTCTGGATCAAATGCAAGAATAAATCGCTTGTGTTCCTCATACACATTGCCTGGTGCTGCCTTAAGAACCTTTAGCTTGATATCTTGCGTCTTGGAATGATCTTGCTGGATCTGATGGAATAGAAAGCAGTTTTTAATGTAAAACTCAAGTATGTAGCTAGCTAGCTATACTTAAGCTCTTGGGAGTATGTTCAAAGGATGTCTCTTTCCACCAGGGGGCAATATGGCTAAGAGTGTGAAGAATGTGTGAGAGTATGCGATGCTCTTCTGGGATCATCCAATGTGCCTAGTACAGTATATAGGTAGAGAGAACTCAAGGCAGTTAATTATCTATATATGTGAGAGTGATCTGTGATAATAAATAGTTTTGTCAAATGTATACTGCATAATATTTTGTCCTGAGTCAGAGGGTTTAAGGAATAGAAAAACATTGTGAGTAAAAGGGTGAAAATGAGTATAAAAAGTAGAATTAGTGAAGAGCAAAAGAACACAAAAGTAAGCAGGTTGGGTAGCATAAATCATCCATTGCTAATGAAGTTATTTGATTAGTTTATTTTGGGATCCACTGAAAGTATGTATTACATGTCCAAGATAATGTAAAACAATGTGATATGAAAGAAAATTGAAGAAGACATACAAAAATCTGAATATCATAGTTTGATGCAAATGCCTAAAAATAGACTAGTTAAGATGAAAGACATATATGTGTGAATACGTGCTCTGATATTAAATAGATATGAAATAAAAAAAAATTATAGCAATCATACAAACAGGTAAAAGTTGGATATGGAAAAAAAGACAACAATGAAGAGTCCAATCTAAGTAGCTGAAATTCACCACATTAAAAGTATACATTATAAAGGAAGAAGAAATTATATACTAAATGAAATGTGGAGTGTTCAAAGGTAGGGGGGGCAATCAAGCACAGCATCCTTCCCATGTTATCTCTTGCTCCTCATCTGGGTACAAATTTCTCCACAGCAGTGTTGTATATCATCATAAATTAATTCCATTTTCTTGAATATCTACCTTTTCCAAATCTCTCTAGTTGGCTGCAACAAAAAGTCCCATAACTTTCAGAAATCACCTTTCTCATATCTAAATATTCATACCTCATAGCCTTCATTAATGATTATATTTCCAATCTCTCAACTCAAATTCTATCAAGACATGGTCACTTTTAGCTAGAGGGGTTTCATACTATATGTTCTCAATAGTTTTCATGTTCTAAGTAAACACTAAGGGCATAGTGGATAAAGTGGTGAGTGTGGGATTGGGCAAACGTCCATGTGTAGGTTCAAATCCCACCACATACTTTGAAGCTATTTATTAAGTGGTTTAAAGTTACCTACATGTCACCATGATGCCCAGGTTCTAGGTGGTTACACCGAAGATGCGCTTGGATGGTGATGTGGGCTCTAATATGGGTATCACTATAAATCAAACTGCCTGTGCCACTAATGGGCAGAAGCTGAACAGCGCTTCCCATGCACTCTTCAAGTGTGCCTCCAGGTGCTATAGGCCGTAACATAAAAAAAAAAAATAATAAATAAATAAAAAAATAAAGTCTTGATTTATGTAATTTATGCTAAATCTGGTATCACTGACATTCCACTGTCTTCTTATTTTCCACCATCCAATTTAATAGTCTATTACTACAAGAGTGTTCACTTTCATTGGTTGCCTTCATCTTCTAGTTTACATCCTTACAATTAATATCATTACTATTCATTACGAATTTATGATCCATCATTATCTTTTCAAGACCCTTTAACATATCAACCCACATTTCTTCATGCTCCTCTTTCTTCCAAGTATTAGTCTTAGGGTACATACATTCCCACATAGTTCATATATTTTTCATTTATACTTTGAATCATTATTTGTAAGATTTTGGACTTATCTTCACTTATCATTACCTTCTCCAGTCTAAGACATTTCTTAATCACAATCATTACTACTCCTCCTCCTCCTTATTACTTGTATTCCACATCCACACATCATATTTATCATCACCAACATCATGAGTTTCCTATTAACTTTTCCACTTAGTCTTACATAAAATAAAATGAGGCTCATTTCTATTCAACAACTCATTTATTTCTACCTTCATTAACATTGGTCCATTTACATTTATATAACATACAGTGGATCTTTGGTTCATGAATGCACCTTTGCACAAACTAATCGGTTGACAAACCAAATTTTTTAACAAATTCTACCTTGGTCTAAAAACAAAAATTTGATCCATGAACAGAGTTGGTGGGTCAGGCGTGAGATGGTGTTACATGGAGTCAGTTGTTCTCATGGTACATGAGTATAAAAAGTGTTCCTCAAAATGCTATTTTTTTTCTGCTTTTTGTGTTTAATCAGCCCTCTTTATGCCTCCCAAGAAAGTGAAATGTGTTACCGATAGTGGTGTTAAATAGTCTAAAACGTATTACAATAGAAATGAAGAATACCATACCAGCAAAACATCTTCAAAATAATACTACTGTTCAATCCACAGGAAGAAAAACAGAAAATAAGAACTTTATTAAAATTGTGGAACACTAGAAAAAAAAAATTCCATGATGCTTTACTGGTATGGCAAGTCTCGAGAGTTAAAAGAGTCAGCAAAATGTTTGTTTAGACTACCATATTTCTCATCACAGCTGATTGCAACACAGAGGCACTTCACCTCCAAGCTAGTGAAGCATGATAAACATTATCAGAAAGATCAGCATATGCTGTCTTGCTGTCAGTTGGACGTTGTTACTATAACAATGATGATCCTTTGTTTATTCCAGCTGAGAAGTGCACAAAAACACTTGATAGAAGATGCAGGGAGTTCACTGTGTGTGCCATGATGCTCTCTCAAATTCAGCCCTGGGGTTTAGGAAAGGATTAATCTATTTTACATTGAATCCTATGAGGAAAATGGTTTTGGTTTAATAACATTTCGGTTTGTGAATGGCCTTCAGGAATGAATTACATTAGAACCTTGAGTTACGAGCAGCTCGACTTACATGAAATCTGAGATACGAGCTATGGCTGTCAAAATTTTGCTTTGACTTCCAAACCAAAATTCAAGTTACAAGCAAGCTCCCAGTACACACCACCACTATTTGGTGCAGTAACTCTCAGCATCCGATCTGTTCAGTTCACCTTTTTTTTTTTTTTTGTGGTGGAAGCACTTCTTGTTTTATGCTTTTTGTGCATTTAAATGGCTAGATTTTTGTATGACCATTTATCCTATGTAAGTGACACTATGTAATGACATACTTAACTCAGATCCAAAACATTCTGAAAAGGAGGATAAAACAAAACTCCTTGGACAGTTATTTTGTGAAATGTCCTGCAGAAAGAAGGAATAAAGAAAGTTAAGTCAATTGAAAGTGAAGTAAAAAAGATGTAGCAATCAGCTTCAGCAATAGACTGTAGCATTAAGACTGTAGCCAGAGGAGCTAGGGGAGAGATAGACAGCACAGATAACTTTAGTAAGAGAGTGACCTTTGAGTCGAAGCTAGATGGTGAAAAACTGGGAATATTCAAGAGTGAGGGTACAAGAGCAAGTCAAGTCATTGTGCACATAGATGCAACATTCAGCTTTGGAGCAAAAATGAGGATAGAGAAAATAGGGGGCAACAGAAAACAGGCTACTGTTAGTTGCCTCAGTCACCTGTGTTTTGGTGAGGAAAAGATGAGGTTTGGTAAAGGAGACGTGGTGTTCTACAGATTGAAAATTAGACATAAAAGATTTTTATGAAAATTGAACACATAGGAGATATACTAAGAAGTATCTTAAGCTGGGTGACTACTTAACACATTAATTACGTTTGGATTTCCAGCCACTTTCTCCCTGTTGCCTGTGGTTCAACTTAGCACAATGCCAATACAGCGCTACCCCTAGGTTTGAGAGAAGATGAGTAGCTTCTCCTTGCTTATGAGTTGCCAATGATACAATAAAACTTGTGCTCCACCTGTGGTACATTACGCTGTAGAGTTTTTCTGAATTAATGATATTGCGTTGTGCCCCACCAGTGGAGCACACTCCTTGTGTACCATATATGGCCCAACCCACTATTACAAACATTGTTCTCTCAACACATTGTGTCAGTATGTTCCAAACTTCAGTCATTTCCATTTACAGGGAAAGAACAACTCACTCCTGATCCGTGTACTCTCACAACTCCTAGAGATTGGTATGACTTATCTTTCACAAATGAAATTATTGTCCTAACTGTAACAGAAACTTATGGGTATGCTCAGCAGAAAATTGGCATTTCACATGTCACTCGAACATCAAGGCTGATATCTTGAAAAATGACAACACATGATGAAATATAGAAATTCATAGGTCTGATGATTTATACGGGAATTGTTGCATTGCCTGATACTTCTCTATACTAGCCAAATAAAAAAGAAAATATGTAGGCAACTTTGCATCCAGAGTAATGTCTCGAGAAAGATTTGAGTTACTCCTTAAGGCAGGGGTTCTCAACCTTTTTCTCGTCAAGAACCCTCTGAGTTATAAGACCATCTACCCGAACCCTCAGTGATTTGACATCGAGCAAAATGTTAATTTAGTGACTAACACTAAATCAATAGGCAAAGGTATTCTGGAAAGATTGTATCATTAAATCAGCCACCTAAGTACCCCTGGAAATCTTCTTGTGAACCCCTGGGGGTTTGCAAACCCCAGATTGAGAACCCATGCCTTAAGGCCTGTCCACACTAGGAAACATTGTTTGGAAACAATGTTTCCCAACTGTTTCCAAACAGTTTGGAAACAGTTTACGAACTGTTTGGAAATAGTTTGCAAACAGTTTGGAAACAAAGTTTGCAAACTGTTTCCAAACTGTTTAGAAACAGTTTGCAAATTGTTTCTAAACAATATTTCACGTATATATTTGTTTCCCCATCCAGAATGGGAAACACTGTGTGTGTGTGTGTGTGTGTGTGTGTGTGTGTGTGTGTGTGTGTGTGTGTGTGTGTGTGTGTGTGTGTGTGTGTGTGTGTGTGTGTGTATTTACCTAATTGTATTTACCTAATTGTAACATACGGGAAAGGAGCTATGCTCGTACTGTCCCGTCTCCATATCTACTAATGTCCAGCTTTTTCTTAAAATCATGAATATTCCTTGCGTTGACCACTTCCACGTCTAAACTTTTCCATGCTTCCACCCTTCTATGAGGGAAGCTATATTTTTTCACATCTCTCCTATAAGTGGCCATTTTAGTTTTTCCCATGCCCTCTCGACACTCTTTCATTCCACATACACAGATATTCCCTATCCATTTTTTCCATGCCAATCATCACTCTGTATATTGCTATCAGGTCTCCCTTTCTCTTCTGTTTTCCAGGGTCGGAAGTTGCATTCTGTTCAGTCTGTCTTCATAAGTCAAATCTCTTAAGTCAGGCACCATTTTTGTTGCAGCCCTCTGTACTTTCTCTAGTTTCCTTATGTGTTTCTTTAAGTTCGAGCCCACTGTATTGTTGCATATTCAAGCCTTGGTCTTATCATTGCAGTAATTATTTTCTTCATCATTTCTTCATCTAAATATACGAACGCCACTCTTATGTTCCTCAATAAGTTCAATACTTCTCCAATTATTTTGTTTATATGTCTCTCTGGCGATAGGTCATTGGTAATTGTCACCCCAAGGTCTTTTTCTTCATGACTGGTTTTATGTCTTCATTTCCTATCTTGTACATACTCCTGATTCTTCTTTCACTCTTGCCAAACTCTAATTTCTTGCATTTTGTCGTGTTGAACTCCATTTGCCATGTACAGCTCCATTTCCATATTCTGTCCAAGTCTTCCTGGAGTAGTTCGCAATCTTTGTCACATCTCACTTTTCTTAACAATTTTGCATCGTCTGCAAATAGGCTCACATAACTGGACATCCCATCCACCATGTCATTTATGTAGACCGCAAACGTTACTGGTGCCAACACTGATCCCTGTGGGACTCCACTCTCCACCAAGCCCCATTCTGATGGTCTGTCCTTAATTATTGTTCTCATTTCTCTTCCTACCAAAAAGTCTTCCATCCATTTTAGTAAACTGCCATGCACTCCTCCTACCATTTCAAGTTTCCAGATCAGTCTCCGGTGTGGTACCTTATCAAAGGCCTTTTTTAAATCCAGATATATTCCATCAGCCCAACCATCTCTTTCCTGTATTACATCTATCACCCTCGAATAATAACATATCAGGTTTGTCGTGCATGAACGCCCTCTTCTAAAACCAAATTGACACTCACAAAGTATGTCATTTTTCTCCAAGAAGTCTGTCCATCTATTCTTCACCACCCTCTCACACATCTTAGCTACCACACTTGTAAGTGACACTGTGTGTGTGTGTGTGTGTGTGTGTGTGTGTGTGTGTGTGTGTGTGTGTGTGTGTGTGTGTGTGTATGGCAGTGTGGTATAAAGATGTGTCCCACCATGACGAAACGGGAAAGTTCCCAAGATATCGTACCGCACGCCGGCAGAACGCACACCGAGCCTGCATGGAGAGGATCTCCTCATCCAGTACAATTCCAATGGGGAAAATGCTCCGACAATCTTGATTTTGCAAAAAACTTAACATAGTTTAGTATATCATTCAGTATACCTATTTTGAGGAAGTGTACGTCTCTGGCAGTCGAAATTTATTGAAATATATGTATGGGGAGCTCTTAGTAAAAAAAAAAAGTCATTTATAAAGTGGTCACCGACCGTGATGGACATCCATATCGCTGCTGGTCTCTACTCAAACCGCTGTGCGGTGAGGTGTATGACTACGGTGCATTTGTTACCACTCATCAAATAACCAGTGCTGGTGACAAACAGTAGCTGATTGCTTCATAGCATCATTTTTTTAAATAGTTAGGAATTATATTTGGTTACAATGGTAAGAATAAAGCAGCAGCAAAACATTCCATATTTACTTAATTATAAAGGCAACGTTAATGATGGAAGTGTTATTTAGAGTTAAATTAGTTGATATTAGCATGAATGATAATGATAAAAAGTATAATATTGTTGGTTCTTTTAAATGTTATCATCAATATTGCTCACCTTGGTGTTGCTGCTATGTTCTTTATTATCTAGCATTATTACTACTACTACTACTACAGCTATTATTATTATTATTATTATTATTGTTGGTGTTGGTAATGGTGTTGGTGTTGGTAATGGTGTTGGTGTTGGTAATGGTGTTGGTGTTGGTGTTGGCGTTGGTAATGGTGTTGGTGATTGGTGTAGGTTATGGTGTTGGTGGTGTTGGTGTTGGTGTTGGTGTTGGGCACAACCAAGGATTCTATAGTATAACGATATACTGGTTCAATGAGCGGGTTGGAGGAATTGATTAGGGAGCTGAGCTTCTCACAGATGGCACGTGGGTCACAGGTAGTAAAGGGGTGAGGGATGAAGGGGGGTCCATCAGCAGGGGGGTGATGAGTGCCGTTACAAGATTCAAACAGTCAGTCAGTCACGGGAATGAGCACAAGGCACATCAGCCATTGCCTGCCTCCGCCTGGGCCACACCACGCTCAGTGCTCACTTGCACCACCTACATCTGTCTCGTGACCCCTCCTGCCCTTAGTGTAGGACTACCCCTGATGCCATGGAACATTTCCTGCTTCAGTGCCCACGCTTCCACTCTCAACTTCTCAACACACTGCACTACGCATCCCGGCTCTCTGCCCTAGCCATCACAACACTTGGCCGCCCTTCTGGTGGCCTCAGGTGTCCACCCGTCCTGGCAACCTGCTGTCCTTCACCTTACTTGTGCCTTCTTGAGGAAGACCGGCCAGCTACCACACCCATGATACCCACACAGGACTACCCCAGAGTCAAATCACCCTCTGCCACGTGGAGCATTTCCCATGAGATGTCGCTGTCGCTCAGTAGCTGTCAGTTGCTGGATCGTTCTCGGGCTGATCGGACGTTGTTTCTTCGCCGTCTTCCACGAGTGTTTTCGGCGTCAGCAATTCCCACACAGGTACATGGCCTTATACTCAGGTGGATCTATGGTATGGGTTGGGCCTACCATAGGGCATTGGTATGGGTTGGGCCTGCCAATTTGCCAAGTGTGATAGTGGGCTTACACAGGCTTTCGGCTTGTTTTGGTGCAGGTCGGACGACATGTCGGAGCCGGAGCACCGCGCAGCCCAGCCACCTGAGGTTCCCTGCTTTTCCGCTGGTAGGCGGAGTACCACCAGATCTCCCAGGGCTAGAGAGAGGACGTCTTCCCGTGCTCCCAGTGGGAGCTCCAGTGGTTCCCCTGTGGGGCGGCAGGAGGGCCTCGGTCGCCGCTACAGTAACAACTACCACGTCGGCGCAAGGATCATGCTCGGCCCCAGGTTTCCCACACGGGCCGGTGCAAGAGCCTCCTGGCAAGTGGTTGTAGATGAATTGGCTCGCTTAAATGGGGTTGTTGCAAAATTGTCGGCTAACCGGGATCCTCCGCCACCTCAACAAGTGAACTTCCAGGCGAGCACTTCGGGCCTGCAGCAGCCAGTTTCGCCCGAGGCGTTTTCGGCTTTAGGGACTCCAGCAGTGAGGACGGGGAAGTTAGGGACCTTCCTCCGGGCAGCAGTGTTTTGCTGCAGGCTGCTAAGGATTTCGGGCCCTGTGACACGGTTTCTGAGGACATTGACCCACAAGTGGCGGCCATGGTAAATTGTTGGTTTGAGAAGGGGCTGCAAGAGGAAGACCACAAGGCGATTGTGGAGGACCCGGTCACCAGGCGTCCTAACAATTGCACTGCGCTTGTTCCTGTTGAGTGCAACCAGCAGATTCTGGGCGCTTTGAAAACGGAAGCACGGAGGACAGACTCCCGACTCAAAGACGTAAGTTCAGACATTGTTTCAGCTGGTTCTATTCTTACCAAGTCCCTAGTAGTGCTTGACAAGTTGGTGCAGGAGCTTGGGAACTCCGTGATTGCTCAGGAAGTAGGTAAGCTCAATGGTGTTTTGGCGCTGCTTGGACATGCCAATCATAATAACAACCTGGCGAGGCGGTTCGTGATGAAACGTGAACTTAACCAGAAATATGTGCACTTATGTTCTGACAAAGTTCCCATGACAAAGTTTTTGTTTGGGGACGATGTGTCACAATCAGCTAAACAGATTGAGGACATGGAGAAGCTGCGCACCAAGATCACTCCCAAGAAGAGTACTTTTGCATGGAAGTCTTCCAGTGGCAGGCCCAGGAGCTTCTGGGGTAGGTCCTCTTTTCGGAGCCATGCCACTCGGTTCCAGCCCTACGCCACGCAGCGGTGGGGTTACCGTGGGGGCCAGCGGCAGTTCTTGGCACGTCAGGACACGGAGCCCGCGCCAAAGGTCGGGGTCACCAGAGGCCCCGACCGTGAGTGAGGTTAGTACCCCTTTGTAGCAGGCAGGTTACATTACTTTGTACATGAGTGGCAGGCTGTTACAAGTGACCCAGTTATCTTGGACATGGTGCAGCATTGTCACCTAGATATTAATGTTGATGATGTTAGACACTTATTTTCTCGGGAATTAACATATAAATTCAGGTTAGAAGAACAAGCTCTGGTTGATGAGGAGATCAGGAAACTTTTGGACCTTCATGTTATTGTTCCTACACAGAGGATGGCAGAACAAATTATTTCCCCCATTTTTTTGAGACCGAAAAAAGATGGTGGGTATAGGATGGTGTTAAACTTAAAGGAGCTTAACAAACATATTCCATACAAGCACTTTAAGATGGATAACTTTGAACAAGCCATAAGATTGATTAATGCAGGGGACTACCTAGCTTCAGTAGACCTTAGACATGCATATTACACTGTAAAGATTGCAGAGGAACAACAAAAAATTTTGTGTTTTCAGTGGAGGAACAATATTTACCAATTTACTTGTCTGCCTAACGGTATTTCTGAAGGGCCTAGAATTTTCACAAAATTAATGAAACCAGTATTTGCTGCATTGAGAGGAATGGGCTACTCTATCACCAGTTTCATTGATGACACACTGATTTGTAATAAGTCTAAAGCTGGATGTATTGCTTGTGTAACTGATACTATTGACTTGTTGCACAGATTGGGATTTTGTATTAATGTACCAAAGTCAGTGTTGCAGCCCACTCAGTCAATTGAATATTTGGGGAACATCATTGACACTAATTCTATGACTGTTTCTTTACCGGAACGACGGATTCTGAAACTCACTCAAGCTTGTCAGAAACTTAAGAACAAAAGTCATGACAAGATTAGAGAAGTGGCTAGGGTTACAGGTCTTTTGGTTGCTGCCTTTCCAGCAGTGGAATTGGGAAAATTGCACTACAGACAATTAGAGGCAGCTAAAATTGCGGCTTTACAGTGTGCTCAAGGTAATTTTGACAGTTGCATGAAAATTACAGAGGGTATGCGGACAGACCTTCAATGGTGGCTCGAAAACACATCAACACAGGTTAGGAGAATTTTTCGTCCTGGTACTGATATTGACATTTACACTGATGCTTCCAACACAGGTTGGGGGGGACACGTGAATGCTCAGTCTATTTCTGGTACTTGGTCTCTAGCTGAAAGATTATTGCACATTAATGTTTTGGAGCTCAAAGCTATTTTGTTGGTGTTGCAAGGTTTTACACCACTTCTTTCAGGGAAACACATTAAAGTTTATTGTGATAACACCACTGCAATGACCTATGTGAATGAAATGGGTGGTACTAAATCTCTCACTTGCAATGACATTGCTATCCAGATCTGGGATTGGTGCCTCACTTCCAATGCTTGGATCACTTGTTCACATATTCGGGCAAGGAAAACACTTTGGCAGACATGGCCTCGCGCTTGGTGAACGACAGGCATGAATGGAAGCTTGATCCACGTATTTTCCAACAATTGTGTAAAGTGTTTGGTACACCAACTATTGATTTGTTTGCCTCTAGGATAAATAACCAGGTACCTTCATATTGCTCATGGAGACCAGACCCAGGGGCAATGCATGTGGATGCATTCTCTTTAAATTGGGCAAGATTCAAACTTTCTTACATTTTTCCTCCATTTTCGCTAATTGCTAGATGCCTGCAGAAGTTGAAAGCCGAAGGAGCCAGAGTGTGGATGGTTGTTCCCCTGTGGCAGTCCCAACCATGGATGGGCACGTTGCTCGGGATGCTCATCGATTACCCGCGCCTCATATCGCAGAAAACTGCGGTGCTTGTACACCCATCATCAGGGGAAGATCACCCGATCATGCGCAACACACATCTGATGGCGTGCCTTCTGTCAGGGAGCACTTACGAGCACGCGGAGTTTCTGAGGACGGTGCAAACATCATCTTGGCTTCTTGGAAACCAGGCACCGAGAAACAATACCGCCCGCACCTTAAGCGCTGGGCACAATTTTGTGTTAGAGGGAACGTTAGTGCCTGTAATCCCACTGTCGCGGACATTATAAATTTTTTGTCTGAAACTTTTAACAGGAATGTGGGTTATGAAACACTCAATACGGCCAGAAGTGCTCTCTCCTCTTTGGGCATTGTGGTGGATGGCTGTAGAGCGGGTAACCACCCTTTGGTCATCAGGTTCATGAGGGGTGTATTTAATTTGCGTCCACCCATACCTAGATACACTGCAACATGGGACGTTCAACCAGTCCTGCGGAATTGAAATCCATGTACCCCTTGCATACTCTAACCCTTAGGGATTTAACTTTAAAACTGGTTATGCTGATGGCTCTAACCCAGGCTGCACGTGTACAAACTTTACATCTGTTAGTTACCACTGGCATTAGCATAGGAGAGGACTTTATTTCAGTTCGGTTACGGGGTCACATTAAGCAGTGTAGGCCCTCCTTTAATATTCGTTCAATTAAATTTCAAGCTTATTCCAGGGACAC